>NC_080734.1:9803391-10103391 GCF_019097595.1 Hemibagrus wyckioides | reverse complement strand
TCACTTCCATGGCCACAGGTGTATAAAATCAAGCACCTAGGCATGCAGACTGTTTTTACAAACATTTGTGAAAGAATGGGTCGCTCTCAGGAGCTCAGTGAATTCCAGCGTGGATCTGTGATAGGATGCCACCTGTGCAACAAATACAGTCGTGAAATTTCCTCGCTCCTAAATATTCCACAGTCAACTGTCAGCTGTATTATAAGAACGTGGAAGTGTTTGGGAACGACAGCAACTCAGCCACGAAGTGGTAGGCCACGTAAACTGACGGAGCGGGGTCAGCGGATGCTGAGGCACATAGTGCGAAGAGATCGCCAACTTTCTGCAGAGTCAATCGCTACAGACCTCCAAACTTCATGTGGCCTTCAGATTAGCTCAAGAACAGTGCGCAGAGAGCTTCATGGAATGGGTTTCCATGGCCGAGCAGCTGCATCCAAGCCATACATCACCAAGTGCAATGCAAAGCGTCGGATGCAGTGGTGTAAAGCACGCCGCCACTGGACTCTAGAGCAGTGGAGACGCGTTCTCTGGAGTGACGAATCGCGCTTCTCCATCTGGCAATCTGATGGACGAGTCTGGGTTTGGCGGTTGCCAGGAGAACGGTACTTGTCTGACTGCATTGTGCCAAGTGTAAAGTTTGGTGGAGGGGGGATTATGGTGTGGGGTTGTTTTTCAGGAGCTGGGCTTGGCCCCTTAGTTCCAGTGAAAGGAACTCTGAATGCTTCAGCATACTGGGAACAGTTTGGAGCTGGCCCCTTCCTCTTCCAACATGACTGTGCACCAGTGCACAAAGCAAGGTCCATAAAGACATGGATGACGGAGTCTGGTGTGGATGAACTTGACTGGCCTGCACCGAGTCCTGACCTCAACCCGATAGAACACCTTTGGGATGAATTAGAGCGGAGACTGAGAGCCAGGCCTTCTCGTCCAACATCAGTGTGTGACCTCACAAATGCGCTTCTGGAAGAATGGTCAAAAATTCCCATAAACACACTCTTAAACCTTGTGGACAGCCTTCCCAGAAGAGTTGAAGCTGTTATAGCTGCAAAGGGTGGACCGACGTCATATTGAACCCTGTGGATTAGGAATGGGATGTCACTTAAGTTCATATGCGAGTCAAGGCAGGTGAGCGAATACTTTTGGCAATATAGTGTATGTCAGACCATCAGGCCATGTTAAGTAGTAGCTTAATCTGCTGTTTTATTTATTTATTTTTTACATCTTTTCAATTTCATGTCTGAGTTCATGTCACATTCAAATATTTTTTACAACATTAAAAGCATATTTCCTTTCATTTTTATGCCATCTTATTATCTTCTTTATAGAAATGGTTGTTGGATATATTTATTAAAAATTCATCCAGCTTAAGAATCTGGCATCTTATGAAAATCTATTTGTTTTGTTGCCTTCTGGAAACTCACCTCCTCTGTGCCATCTGTACATATTTCAGGAAGAGTTTGTACTTTTTTGGTTGTAATACCTGACCCTGCCTCTGCTAAGAAACTTTCCACTGCTCTTGGCATTTCCAAGAAAGAAAATGTATTATTTGCACTGGAAAAGTGCAGGCTGCCTCACAATGCAGGATAAAGTATTGTATAAATCCCACGTCCCTTTCTTTTAAAGCTTCTTTAAAGAAGCCTCAGGTTGGCCATGACAATATATCAAAGAAAACCCTTCTGAGCAATCAGACTGAATTCACAGACAATCACCTTTTTCGGCTCCTGACGGTCTAT
The DNA here is from genome assembly GCF_019097595.1 of Hemibagrus wyckioides. Classification (NCBI taxonomy): domain Eukaryota; kingdom Metazoa; phylum Chordata; class Actinopteri; order Siluriformes; family Bagridae; genus Hemibagrus; species Hemibagrus wyckioides. The sequence continues at coordinate 10,101,658 of NC_080734.1, read as the reverse complement.
TTTTCCGGAACATTTACAGTAAATCCAAAACTGATAAAAACCTGCATAACCAAATGACCCCTCCTTGCTGCTTCTCAAATTGTTTGGTTGATGAGAAAAGCAGGTGAAAGGGAGAACTGAAATGTACTGCAGCTGGAGATCTCCTTCCAGTGCTGCCTGGCCTTTATCTGATTGTGCTCTTCCACTCCACTGATTGTCCTCATGCCAGAGCAGCAATTGGCTCCAACTCAAACCACTTTCCCATTATGCAAATCATTTGCACTAAGAAAAATGCTACTCATGGTGCCCATCAACTCAGTCAGGCCGGCAATTCTGAATACAGACACTCCCCCCGCCCCACACACACGCTCCTTCATACGCCTGGAAAAAGTGTCTATCTCTGATGCATAGCCCCGTATTCATATTGTAGTGGGATGGGAATAGAGAAGGTTCTTGCTCAATCAATTTATATAACCCCTTTGAAGAGCTTTTCCGTGCATTTTCTATAGCAAGGAATGAAATTATACAAATGTGTGGGGCATACCAGCTGCAAAAGTGAGATGCACTTATAGAGCCTAGGGTTGTTTGGATGATGCCATTGTCATTCTGTGCACATTTCACCCCAAACCATAGAAATAAATCCCGTACCACGCTCTATTAACACTTTTAAGCCCTGCAGCATGATAGACCAACTTTCCCTGTAGCAGTTACTTTCTGATCTGTTGTTAGTCATCAGCAGTTATCAGTTGAGAATTAGGCCCTGAAGCAGGGTTGTGTGTTATATTATGTGTGTGTGTGTATATATACTGTATATATATATATATAGCTGTATCTGCTCATATTAGTATGACTAATGCAGTCTTCTATCAACAGTCACAAAATTGAGGTTTGTTTCTCTGTCTCTGTCTATACTTATGTCAGGGAGTATCGCCTGGACGACAGTCAACTTTGTGTGACACCATTTGTTTCTTCTAGCAACTACAGACTATGTAATCACCTTGGGAAATTTGTGGCCATTTTATTTAATGGGTGCTGAACTTACTTACACTGAAGCTACTCTGTCAGCACTTCTCTTCAAAAAGCAGTGAAATGTTGCAAATTTGGTGTATAATGATACTTAGTGACAGCCTCTGCCTTGGGGATGGTGTGAAGCATGGCAGTTTGAATGAGAAATTCCCCCTGTAGAAGAAAGAACGAGAAAGAGAGAGGTATACATATATGTGTGTTAAAACCATACATTTACGCATTCTCTATTATATATAGTTCTGAAAATAATCTAGCATTTTAAAGTCTAGTTACCTTCCAAATAGTGGCCATGCCCACATCTATATTGATTTACTTATGATACAAAACATTACCGTCAAATTTTAAAGAATCCTAAGGTCACAAAATAAAACGAGTTATCCCTTTGATTATCTGCATCATCCTCAGCAGTCTCTGTCTCATCACCTGAGTTAAAAGTCATTTAAAGCACAGGCCTCATTGCTGTCTCTTCACTCAAATAATCTGTGTTCGCTCTTACATCTAGGAAGACTAATTGCCGCTTTAATTGCTGTCACAATAGAGAAACCTTCTTGTTATTAAATTTCAAAACTCATTTCTACACAGAGCTCTTCCCTGTTTTGATGATGATGATGATGATGATGATGTGACAGAGAGGGAGTATATCTGACATATCTGTGACAGCCGGGATCTGATTACAAGCTGAAGGGATTAGAGTCATGTCTGCTTTCTATATGGCATGGAACTAAAAGCAGGACTTCATACTGGCCACATTTACCACTGCATTTGTGAAAACTGGCTCATGACTGAATGTAATCTTTGCAGGCTGACAGCTAAGATAAACCTGGAAAGTAAAAAGCATAAAACATTTTTACACGTAAATATATTTATGCTTTCTTCTAGGAACCTTGAAGTATATTTTTATTCGAAAAAAGACATACTGTAACAAGGTAACCTGAGTGGCCTTAAATCTTCTTTAATAGTATTTTTAGCATCCCTCCATCAATCAGCTCACTCCTCTATTCCTTGTGTCAAATATCAATATCTATTACTCGACCAGAACTTTTAGTAGTGCCAATAATGGACAAGGCTACAACGAGACTAAATCTAAACAAAAACAGTTGAATAAATAATATATAATTATATATCAAGTAATACAGTTTACAAAGTTTGTTGTGATATAAAGAACTACTTAGACTTTTTTTTTTTTTAAACTGGTAAATTGTATATTTCACATACCATTTCTTATCCCACAATAAAGAGGATTCTTTAATACTATGTCTACATTTTAATAGGATAGAACCTTTAGAAGTGCAATGAGAACAATCTCAAATGCATGAAACTGCTCCACTCAATACATTGCAATTATGAATAGATCAAAGAAAACAAATCCCAAAAGAAACCAATCCTCAAGGTTATGTTTACATGTAAATATTTTCTTCAAACTGAACAAATTATTTCTGATTCCAAGACTATTGTTTTATATCCTAAACTCTCATTCTCAACAAACAGCAACATAAAAAGAAGAATCCTTTGGATTATTTCCAGGCTATTGGGCTGCATATAAATATAGCTAATGCAGAATGTATTAGTAATGCCTATTACTAATGCTTAGCCATCATTATAGAAGCCATCTTATAAGACAAAAATATTTAGTGCATACTGAAAAAAAAAACCCAAGTTTAATATTGAAGGCTAATGCTCTTTCACGGTTGCAAATCCATAGATCAAAAATAATCTGTATTTATTGCTTTTGATGGCAGCACAGCTAGGTTCCTGATTCACAGCTAATGGGTCCCTGGTTCGATCCTGAGGTCAGGTTACTGTATTTGTGGGATCTCAAATGTTCTACTTCTGCCTGTATAGCTTTCCTCAAGGTTCTCTGCTTTCCTCCCATCTTCTAAATCAGTGGTTGAATCAGCTACACTATGTTTGTGAGAGAGTGTACGAGTATGTGCATGGTGCATGAGTGTATGAGTATGTGCATGGTGCATGAGTGTATGAGTATGTGCATGGTGCATGAGTGTATGAGTATGTGCATGGTGCATGAGTGTATGAGTATGTGCATGGTGCATGAGTGTATGAGTATGTGCATGGTGCCATGATAGACTGGCCTAGATAAACTGACTACTGAGATGACTAAATTAATAATTGCATTTGACTGCTACTTGCAATAATCGGTTTTGCAAAAGGTTTAAAAAACCTTTCTAATCATCCAGCGTTCATGATATGCAATTGGAAACTCATTGCAAATTTTGATAATTTCCCACTTGAGATGAATAAAGTATCTATCTATCTATCTATCTATCTATCTATCTATCTATCTATCTATCTATCTATCTATCTATCTATCTATCTATCTATCTATCTATCTATCTATCTATCTATCTATCTATCAAAAGAAAATTACGTACTCCACTGCTGCATATAAAGAAAACAATAAAGACTAAACACGTTGCATGTCAGGACTAGATTTAGTTTTAATTATAGTTAATTAAACACCATGCCCCATGCCCCAGTTCAACCACATATCAGTACTTCCACCAGCCATAATGAATTAAATCAAGTTCTCTCCACAATGAATCTCACACTGGCATTCTGATAAGGCACTAATGTGTTATCTGTGTCCTAAAACACTCCTCATCACAACAGGATAAAGCAGTCATCCCAAACATTAAAGCAACTTTATCTCTCATCTGCCACTTGGATGGCTTTTGAAGCTCATCTCTGACAGGAAGAGGGCCCTCCGATGCACCACTGTGACACACACAGCCTGATTAGTTGTCATTAACTTTCCGTGGAGGACTTTGTAATGGGAGAAATGCAATGTCGACAAGGAAGACAAATGGAGAGATTGCTCCTCTTATATACATACTCACTCTACTGCTTTCTTTGCCATTAAGCTGTCTGGCTATAACCATTTTACAAAAGCAACTGCTCATCCGTTTCTAGCTGCTAGTTTTTTTTTTTTTAAACAGGGAAATATAAATTTCATGAAGTAGATTCTGTCTAAACAGGTGACAAAGACAAACACCGGTCTGTGCTTAATGCCATTGTAATGCTGTTCTATAGCTTAGGTCAAGGGGACATTAGAAAATTCAGGGACTTTTTAATAATTAATTGGATTCATTTACTGAAGGTGGAACAATAGTGCAGTGGGTAACATTGCTGTCTCAGAGCTCCAGGGTCTCCAGTTTAATCCTGAGCTCAGGTCTGTGAAATTTAGCAACTTCTCCCCTGGTAGATTTCTCCAGAAAAATACACAGGTGCTCTGTGATGGACTGGCATACCATCTACCACCCTTTGTTCCTGGAATAAGCTCTAGATTCATCATGACCATGACATGAGGTCAAATTGTTATTAAAGAAGAAGGACAAAATACCACCAAGCCCAATCTGACCTTGTTTGAAATAAAATAAGAAGGATGAAGGAAATCATAGGAAAAGCTATGAACACTAATCCCGCCCCAACACTAAACTGACTCATGTATAGTTTTTCATATAAGATCCTTTGTGGAACAAATTGACTCATGAAAACCCCCTACGCTAAAGCGATGTGCTGTAAATATATACAGTATGTCCACTGCTTTATATAATTCACCTGAGATGTGTGTGATTAGGAGTGGAGAAAAATGTTGGTGTCAGCATTAGTGCTGTGGGATGGAAGGGCATGGGAAATGTGCTTGCATGCAGAAGTATGAGATGATGAAGAATGCAGAATGCATGCTGAGAAGGAGACCTGAGTATCTCTTAATGAGGTGCTCGTGTGCGATCACTTTGGCTGTAGCTAATCCCTGCTGTCTTCGTTCCGCTTGACTGGTGCCTGTTAGCTCCAGTGCCACTGCGTCAGTGGAGCATGGCCAGCACACACCTTCATCTCGCCCTACAACATGAGGGGCTTTGCATTGATTAATATGTGAACACCCAAGGGATATATTTGTGAAAAACCTTAGTACATGGTACTCTCACTTCATTGCTAATGAGGCTTACAGGATAGCTTGACTAAGAGTAATGTAATGACAGGGGAGTTCTTGGCAGCGTGAGCCAAAACAATAGAGATATGCCTTAAAATAACATATGATATGTAAACTGAAGACTCTACTGATTGAATGATTTGCAATGTACAAGTTCAAAAAGTTATAAAATCTATCCGTCTATCCTCTTTGGATGGATGCAGAACCATGGTGATTTTAGAGCTTAGCGAGTGACAATAAATTACAAACTAATTAAACAAGAAGACAGAAACAAGGAGAATATAATGCACAATAATGAGATGTTTCTGAGCTGCAGTGAGCTTCCCCTGACAGTCCAGTAACAGTAATTCACCGTCAGAGCTGTGTCAGTGTTGTGGTATGTCAGATATGGAGGAAATTTGTACACATGCTTCATGTCAGTTCAGATTAAGCCATATGTATGAAGCCCATTCAAATCCCACCTTTAAACACAAAAGATGGCTGATTACAGCGTGACTGACAGGAGGCTGCAGCCCACTGTAAGAAAGAGAGTATGTGTGTGAGAGAAAAAAGCAAGCTGGAATCAGAGTGTGAGTTAATTTAATATGACAATATGTAAAGAGTTCAGATCCAGTGTCTGAGATGACCTTCCAAAACACTGATTTGGGGTTTCTAAAATATCTGCTCTGTTCGTTTCTGCCATATTTTCAACTGGCTCAGACTTTTAAAACTTTTCACTGTGGCCATGTGATTATGATAGTGATTATATTGTGATTATGTCATTATATCCATTACCTACCCATTAAGAATTTGTTAGAGGACAGGTGAATATTCTCCACAGATGTTTGAGTTACACATTTCTAGAAGTTTCTTTTAAACAATAAGTTTGTCTACTCACTCGAAGGGTGCAAATAATTCTGGAATTGATCATATGTTGTACAGGACAGTACTGAAGGGATTTCAGAATCAGTAGTCAAGTACCCTAACTATGATGTTCAAGTGTGCAGTTTATTTTTACTCGGAGGGTTTTTATTTGAAACGGAGGAGTTTCTGTGAATCGCAGTACTGACTAATGTGTCATTAAACCCATGGGAGAAAAAAAAAAAACCCTAAAACTGACAGATGACACTGAGGATGTCAGTAAAATTAATGTATGTAAACTTCAAGGAGGAAGAGTTCCTGTTTTAAAACTCCTAGATGGAGCAGTGTGACACATGATAGAGCTTAATCTGTTCTTGCTGTGGATCCAGGTGGGGGTGTGAGCAATGAATAAATGCTACTCTGACTTTTGCAGCATTATTTGAGCTGCGAATCAAATCGGATTTATCCACGATCATAACTCTGGCAGTCTTGAACCCATTTTTCTCCCCTATGCTTAGTCAGGATCAAAGCCTGCCCCAAAGTAGCAACTTCAGTGCCATTTCCTCATTGACCCCCGGTGTGTGTGCAGCTTGAAGCTTGTGTAAGCTGGGTGTATGCCAGGCTAATCTGTTGGAGGATAATGATTATGATGAGAGGCCTGTTGTGCTCTTGATGTGCAAAGGAAGGCAGCAGGACTCTGCACTCATCACTCACTGAGCTTTGTTTTGACTGACTCTTGCAGACTTACATCATCACTCTCTTTCAATAACCTCCCCGCTCTGATCTTGTGCTAAATGCCAGCCCAGCTATTCCCAGCTAGTGAGATTCAGAGCGAAAAAGATTTTGCAAGTGGGCATGTGCCTCCATCACTGTCTCTTCTGCTAGCTTATGTGTGTGTGTGTGTGTGTGTACATGCCTCAGCAGTAATCAGCAGTGATTTATAGTGACATGAGGTGCAAAGGGCACATGCCCATGGCACTTCTAAGACAAGGTGCCACGGTGTTCTCTCTGACAGTGACACTGTCGGGTGGCAACAGTTTGACCTGGTACACTGTTGATTTTAACATTCACTCATACGCTGTAAGTGAGAAGAGGCACAGTAATCTAGCCATGTAATAGGATTGTGTGGCATTTGGGAATAAATGTATTACTCATATCAGGAAAGATAATTTATGAGGAATGAAAATGTCACATAAGCGCCGTAATCATATTGATAATCAAACTCAATGAATATCACACAATTAGTAAGATGGAGGTTTTATAATTAGCGTGACACTATAATCTGAGTCTTCATTCAGAGCTCAAGGTGGGTGGATAATGCTATAAACACTATACTCACAGTGGCAGTGTAACCTACTGAATACTAGCTTTAATTCAAAGACATTATTATTATTATTATTAGTATCATTATTATTATTATTATTAATAATAATAATAATAATAATAATAATAATAATAATAGTTGTTGTGTTTGTTCTTGTCTTCATGGTACAGACATTGCCTGCTAGGAGTCTTGAAATTGTAGGATATAATTTGCTTTCTTTAGATCAGCCTTAAGAAGATCATTCGTATTCAAACCTCCAGCAAGGAAGAGAATAATAACAACAAACAAATCTTTCCCAATTAAACTAATGAGCCAACTAACTGAAATCCACTCCTCATGTTTGTAGCGGGATAGATAGTTTGTAAATGGATTAACTACATATACTGATAATAGTTACAGCAATTACCTTAGCTTGGATTTAGTTTTTTTGTCCTAATTTGTATATAAAAAACTATAGTCTCGGATACATAATTCTTCTCCTTAGCTATTAGAATTAGCCATAAACCGCTAACCCTATTACAAGGACTTCTTTTCCTGTAAAATAATGATTTTAGATTTCAAATATCTTTACTTGCTACACCTTCACTCTTTATTCTGCATGTAGAAGACATATAATAAATTGCTTGCTCTCAGTAAAGAATGAATTGTTTTGTATTCTGACTTTTTTCCTTTCTCTGATAAATTCCACTACCAGCGCTTTGGTGAGTTTTTTGTGTTATACCTCTGGTTGTTGTTGGTGGGGATTCCCCAGTGAGATTTGCATAATTCATCCTGGGTAGAGTAATGACGTAAATGCGCTACAAATTCATGAATTCAGCCAAAATGATGTAATGTCTAGTAACCGCATTACTCTAACACTTAACACTGTATAAATATTTTTTTTAAATGAATTTCTGTCTTCATGCTTACATTAAAAATATAAATTAATTTTTTTTTTTAAATAAAAACTGTAAATATATTTTATTTATATTCTACTCAAAGTTATTTCACACAAATTGGTATCTACTTTTATCAGAAAAACATCACCTGGAAATGTGTCATCTTTATATCTGTGGGCAGTTATGAAAAGAATTATGAGGATTATGAAAATCTTGTGTTTTAGGGGTTTTTCTTCTGGTACTCTGGTTTCCTCCTCAAAGGCATGCACAGTGGGCTGATTGGCATCTCTCTAATGTTGTTTACACAGGGTAAATGAGTGTGTATGTGTGTGTATGTGTGTGTGTGTGTGTGTGTCACTGTGCCCCTGCCTTGTTCCCTGAGTCCCCTGGGACAGATTCCAGATTCCCAGTGAAACCCATGCAGGATAAGCAGTACATAAAATGAATAAATGAGAATCTGAATGTTATTGCAGTAGTAAAGCAGAGAGCTGATGGCTATCATGAAAAGTGAGTCAAAATATGGTTATTTAAATGAACATAATACTTAAAATGTTTAGTAGATTAAATATATTACTTTCAGCCCTTTATGACAATTGCGGTTTATTTTAGTGGTTGTACAATATTTTTGTTATTTTGTTTAGATAATCATGTTTATCTAAAATGAATTGCAATTTTAAGAAATGTTGTGGTCTGCATGTCAAGTGGATGGTTGCAATTTCTGTTCGACTGGAGGTTCAGGAGAAGGAAGTAGAACAGAATATACATTCCTGTAGTCAGCACTGCCTAGAGCACTCTCATTGGTTGTCACTTACATAAAGTCTTTCTGTCAATCAAATAAAGCCACACAAAGCCAGCAAGCCATTATGCATGCTAAGTGAAGTTTGTGAGAGAAAATGGCCATTGTCAAAATAGATGCATCCTAACTTCCTTTCTTTTATGGCGTCAATTTATCCAAATTGATTTTTCCAATTAGTGAAATTATTGTTTGGAAATGGCTTCAGGGCAAAAGAGAAGATTAGATCTTATTGTCTATTATGTACTGTTCCTACAAAGTCAATTCCATGTTATCTTTGCCTCCTGGTGATACTTTCAGTACATTCTTACTACACTGCTTTGTGAAATAGATTTAGACCAGAAATGTTATTTATACTAATTTGGTCATGGGCTTTCCTTTCTTGTAAAGGCTACGAGAATTTTTTCCCCTGATATCAAACTCTGTTTGTCTGAAATATAGGAAACTTTTAGGTCAAGAAAGAAAGACATGGATATCCACACATAAGCCAGTGGTGTCTGGGTCCCTCTGGTGTGTAGCTAAGAATGATGAGGCTTTAATTCAATGCTAACTGGCGAGGGAGCTGACTTCATCTCAGTAGGGAACGTCTGCTCTGCTAATGAAGTCAATGGCTATTGACAGAAACAGCTGACAGCAGCAAGGCACCCTGCAAGATCTTGCTCCATGCTGCAATATGCATTTATATGGCCAAGGACCCTCTCATCAGATCAAATTCTAAATTATCATGTATACGCCTATGCACTCATTCAGTCATTGGATTTAACATAAAGTGAGCTTATGATATACTACGCTGTCTGTTACTTGAAAAACCTTCTGAATAAATATATCTGCATAGTATAGATCCTTAGATTGTTGCATGACCTCTAAAGGAAGCTGTGTGTCCACTGCGGAACTGTAAACCCATGGATCAGCCTGTTCTGGGGTCTAAACATTGCAAGTGTGTAACACTGGGCCCTGGGCATCTTTAGCATGCAGATTTGATTATCAGCTGCTGGTGTGAAATGGACTCATTCAAACACTCCCCCCGCACCTCCTTCCCCTTCCACCCTGCAGGAGTCACTTAGACATCACAATCCTTGGAAAATCAAATTATAGAACCATTAATTTGTCTAGGTAATCCAGGCTGTCAGCTGCATTGGAGAAGCAATCTCCGAAGACTGCGTTCATCAAGTGCGTGATGCCAGTAGAAGTGAAGCATTATCTAATTAGCATGAGAGGAGTGGAGCTGGGAGGTGCATGTGAATGTTATCACTCTCCAACATCCAAACTGAGAAGAAATAGCAAGCTTTACATTTTTACGCTGACCATAAAGGGAATGTTTGTGCTTTATCACACAATTTCATACCGAGACTCTCTTTCCTTGGCAATCTATCTCATCTCAATATTTGTGATGCCATGTGGTGAATAAAGATATTGCACAGTAAGCAGCTAAGGTGCTTCCTTTCACACTATAGTCCATTTTTATACATTTTTAAATACATTTCCTCTATCTATCTATCTATCTATCTATCTATCTATCTATCTATCTATCTATCTATCTATCTATCTATCTATCTATCTATCTATCTATCTATCAAACTCTAGGATTTTGCAGAGATATTTTGAATCACGTTTTCAAAGTTTGTGATGGAATTTGCAGAGTCTTTTGTGGTTTTTTTTTGTTTTTTTTGCATAAAACTACTTAAAATGACAAAATTGCAAGCACAGGATTCTTCTTTTAAACTGCTACTTGTGACAAATATGTAATTACCTTCCATGATAGCCGTAGTCATGTTCATGTTCATGTTTTCTTGTTCACACTTGAGTAATAGAAGGCTTCGGCTGAATGTATGTTGTCATGATGTCACACGACGTGTCTCGCTGTAATTTGGAAAAATTGTAAGCTCCTTCAAAATACTGTCTGGTTTGCTTGATATTGTGCTTCTTTCTGCCATTTGTAACACACCATATATTATATTGCACGCCTAGGGTTATGAATCACAGTCAAACTAAAAACAAAGTAGAAGAGCTTTTCTATTCTTCTCCATGAAAATGAATGTTCAGAAAAGACTGTAGATTTTAGCAATGACAGCTGCTCCTTGATAAAGTTAAATATAAAGTGTAATATTAATTTTCCTCCTGATTGGGTTTGTGCCTGACAAAGAGCTAAAAGCTTAATTAGCCATCAATAATGATAGCTTATTGGCTTGGCTAAAAAAAGACTGAACGGGGCTGGAGAGTGTTCCTGCTCAGCTTCGACTTTATAAAACTTTCTCTAAATCACAGTATTAGTGAAAACAGTAGAGTCCTTTTCTATATCAGTCACATATACGACTGTTGTCAAGATACATATTGACTGCATATACCTCTCTTTTTTTGTTATCCATCTACATTCCCCATTTCTTTTGATATCTGGCCCAGTGTTTTGATTTCACATTCTCAGATAATATGTGACAGTTCTTTCACACTGTCTTAAATCCACAAGGCTGTTTCTGCTCCAATGGCATACCAGGTTAGTTGAGATGAGAAACTAAACATTGCAGAACACAAACAAATGAATACTGAATTGTTTTATGTCTTGTTATTTTTTCTTGCAGATTATCAATTAATATTCACTGCATATGCAGTTCTTGCACAACCTTCTTCTTCTTCTACATTTTACTTTTTCTCTTTTCCAAATGGTGTCCATGATGCAGTCTTGCAGCCCTCATTTGTATCATGAGGTGGCAGGATGCTTACAAGTGTCCTTACTGCACTCTTTATAGAAGCTCATATCAAAAACTCAGCGGTGGTCTCTTACCAAAATCCTAGTTGTTAGCAAGCATCAGTCTCAGTGAATGCGTTTGTTAAGAGCAGACAGCAGCAGGCAAATGAAAAGAGAGATAAAAATCATCAAATAAGGTTAGAGTCCTACAGTGTCTTTCATTGTAAATTTAGCTTATCATTTAGTTGTATTAGGGTTAAATGTGTCTAGTATAATATTTTATAAAACCCAAGTCTGTTAAATGAATGTCTATAGCCTACCTGCTCATGATTTTATAGTGAATTATTGTGCATAGTTGGCTAATTTCACCAAGGTCCATATAAGATCCTGTGCAATTTTGGTTATAGTGCAAGGATTAACAAACTGATTATGAGGTTCATTTATGTCCAAATAGAAAATGCAGGGTATGTTTTCACAAGCCATGACATTACAGCTAATTAATTCTCATTATTTCTCTCCCTGTCAGTACCACTGAATAGCAGGAGAAGCACTTCTCTCAACACAACATGCACATCTGAAACATGGTCTTCCTCTAATGTGCACTTTGCCCATAATCACTTAACTGACGCTACCAAAGTGTGCACTTGAACTAGTTTCTACATAAGTTTCTTTGGAGCTTGATTACATAATTTAGAAACAATTTAAGAAAAAGCTTCCATTGGTTGAACCTTAAGTCTGCTATTTTATCAGAATTTGTCAGAACAAATTTTGTTTATTCAAGCTATTATGCCTGTCTTGCATTACTGCAGTTGTGTACTATTAGTACTGAAGTAAAAATAGAAACATTATATTTGGAAAGACTGTTTCCAGGCGACTGTATAGAACGATTGAACAATAGAGATAACCGCATGTGGCATGCCATAAGGTTTATAGGGTTACCTGACACCTCTATAAGCCCCTCATGACAACTGAAACATTATTACATGAGGAATGAGCCGTAACAATCATTTTTGTTTACAGCAAGCTAATGCCTGTTGGAATAAGCCTCATAGAGTTGATATTATGTCTGCTTCAAGTGACATAAAGTTGTATTATGTTACTTTCTGGGTTAGAAAATCATGACAATTGACTCTGCAGCTCAGTGTATTTCTGGTAGATCAGAATCACATAATGGTGATGTGACATATGTTGCCAAGTACCATTAAGTGGAAAAATGTCTAGAGACAAGCACTTCTGAAAATGTCTTCTGTTACACAGTGATGATTCTGACAGAGACAATAATTTCACTTTAACAGAGGTAGAAATCTGCCTAAATGTCCTTATCATAAGGTGAATCCATTTCTTCTCAGTGGCACATTGAATAATACAATAGACGTAGGAACTCCAAAGTGAACTGAACTATAGCGGATGGCTGTTTGGTCAGCTTGTGCATAAAATGAAACAAATAATGGGAACAGTTCAATTCACAGCTCAAACTAGCATAATGAAAGCATGAAAAAAATCAGCAATGTGTACACATTACAAATTCATGCTCTCAAACTTTTATCTAAGAGAGGAAAATCCAGTTTGCTATTATGACACACCAAAATGCCAACACAAATTGTTCAGTCACGTTTTCTATTGACATTTCTATTCCTGCCTTACATTTCTGGCATTTGGCAGACGCCCTTAACCAGAGCGATTTACATTTATCTCATTTATACAACTGTGCTACTGAGGGTTAAGGGCTTTGCTCAGGGGCCCAGCTATGGCAGCTTGGTGGTCCTGGGAATCAAGCTCACAACCTTCCAAGCCGTAGTCCAGCCACTTAACCACTGAGCTACCACATCCCCTTAACCTTTGCTTCATGCTTTCTGTGACTGACAGTGATAAATATTAGCTTACTTCTAGTTCAGGGTGTTCAAATCTGCACTGAGTGCGTGATTAACATGATGAAGGCATCTATGATGCTTTTATGTGCCATAATAATATTACTCATAGATATAATGTTTATTTCAATCTTTGCTTACATTTCATTCATTCTGTATATTGTCTTGTAAGTCTAAATTGTTTTCTGTAATTGTCTCTTCCTTTAATGCTATGCATCGTATTACAGAAGCAAAGTGGAAGAAGTCTGGTTTGTCAGTTTGCATTTTCTACTTCCATCATTTTTTGGGGGCTGAATATAATGTGTGTCTTTAAAGGCAGACAAACACAAACTGCTGAAAACCTCCTGAGAGCTCAATATAAGAAATAACTACGTGTGGGTCATTTTAATACACTAAATGGACCATTCAGAAATTGAACTTAACCTGTTGCATAAGCCAACTCTGAATACAAAGAGCAATTTGAGCGTAAATTCTGACCTAACCTTTGACCTTCAGTTCATGACTCTGTCGCCAGCTCTGAATACGGCTTGGACTTCATTGTACATTGCCTGTATAGTCCTAAACAAATTAGCAATACAATATTAATATAATTTCCCATCGGTTGTCTTCAACTGCATGTTCCACAAACTCTAAAAAATAAAAAAAAATAAAATGCAATCTTCTCAAAACATTAAACAGACAGGTTAAAAAAAAAAGTTTTAATACTTTTTTTCATTCAAAGTTAAAGTTTGTAAAGGTTTGTATTTTTGACTATGTATTCTCTGTGCAAACATCTCTGGTGGTCCAGTGCAAGTCAGCAGTAGAGAGGAAAGGCAGTGGGTATACAACAGCCTGACAACGGCACGCGCCTTTCAGCAGACCTTATCATCAATCAGCTAAGTGAGCCCTGGTCTGCATCGGCATCCCATCACACCATGGGGAATCACAGGAGTGCAAGAGGTGCAATTAGCCATTCTCTGGAGCATGCAGCGAATGACAGCCAATTGGCCACTAGGACCACACACGTCTCTCCTATCAGCTCCTTCAGGCTTTAATTGGCCGGGATCGGCTGTTTGCTTGGAAACACTATTGAAGTTTTGATGGATCGCTCACTGGGGAATGATGGTAAAGTTTACAGTAGAGACAGAAGGTGGATTTGTAAGCAGGAGGTTGACTGGAGAGTTTGAGCGCAGAATATCTCTAGTGTACTGTAAAGTCATTTTGGTATTCATCCTAGTTTATTTCTTTATCATTGATCATCACATGAAAAAGGTGCACAAAGACATCTGTTATACTGCACACAGCTGATCTGAGAATAAGAAAACTTTTTTTTTGGAAATGAAGAAATATAGATTGGTAGTAGGAGACCTGTATTAGTTTAAAGCTTTGATTAATTTCCATTGTATGTGAAAGTCTTTTTTTTATTTTAATCAGTTCACTGCTATGATTTATTTCCACACCCCCTTGGCAGTTGATGGAGATTAATTTTTTTTGCTGGGAATTATATTTCAAGCAAACAAAAAACTTGCTGATGAAATCAGGTTACCTCAGGTCAGGTTATATGTCAATCAAAATCTTTGTAGTGGCTAGATGTGGCTAGTAAAATACTATTCATTAGAGACCATGCACTGAGGGTGTGTAGGTACACTGTAGTAATTGTATGCGTTCTTCTTTTGTTTCTGCTTACACAGTGCTTGTGACCTATCAGTGTGTTTGGAGCTGCATGCTTCCTATCAGCTTTTTTGTTTTTGCACTCTTTGCTTGTTCTGCTTTTTTTTCCCAGTGGTAGTTTGCTCTCTGTCTATGGCTGTCCTCCAATAAGTAAATCCCTGTGGCAATCACCAGTAACTGGGTGACAAGACCTGACCAATGGAAATACAGAAACCCATGCAAAATGAGGGGGAGCTTAAATGGTTATGGCTCTGTGAAGATTGGGGTTCAAGCCCCAGCACTGCCAAGCTACCACTTTTGGCCCTTAACCCCCCCCTGCTCCAGAGGCACTGCATCATGGCTGACCTTGCGCTTTGATCTCAACCCTCCAAGGATGGGATATGTGGAAAAAGAATTTCACTGTGCAGTAATGCATACGAGACAAATAAAGGCTACTTAACTATTGGTTCAAGTAACACCTTGATTCACTGTTAGCAGGTTAGCTAGCTAGCTTGCTTGCTTAGCAGTTGTTTTGATTCTTGCTTTATTCTCACTTCTACCCTTATACTGTTTTCCTTGGTGTTTTAGAACAGGTCAGATTGTGTGTGCTCCTACATCACATACATGCATTTAAATGTCTGGACACACTAGGTTTAATGGTGTTGTTTATTTCTTGTTAGCTAGATTTCATTTGATGTTTTGGCAGCTAGGATAGCAACTTCATGCTTAATCCTTTGGCACCGTCCACGTTCTCTCTCCTAGGTGAGACTAGTTTCTCTGTTGTGCTGGATTCATGGCTGTTTGTTAATGCCAGTCCTGGTGGAAATAAAAGCTACAGCTATACTGCCAACCTCCTGTTTTACTCCTGTCCATCATTATCATCCAACCAGCCTGCAAACTTAATTTATCATTTTTACACTCACCCTAAGACTTTGCTTTCTGTAGGAGTGTAACAATGCTTCAGATTTATTTATTTATTTACTTATTTATTTGTTTGTTTTTATTTTTATGTCTCAGTCAATATCTGGGCAAACACTGATGAGTCCAGTGGCTTCTGGATTTCCTGGGGTGTTAAAGGCTGTGGACAGAAAGTGCTTGGCCCCCTTTATTGCACGCAAATATATATATATATATATATATATATATATATATATATATATATATATATATATATATATATATATATATATATATAAATTAAAAATATAATTATAATATATTTTATTATTATTATTATTATTATTATTATTATTATTGTAAGCATTGAACTTAATAATAATTGCACAGCTGACTGTGAAATACAGTCCAATAACAGCTTAACTTTTCACATTTTTAGTTATTTATAGAAAAATATATATTAAAAAATAGTATCTTTTGTCCTGTAATGATAAATAAACTTGCTATATTTAACATGGCCAAAAAATAATTAGATTTTAGTTGAGAACAATGGACTTCTTTTTAGCAAAGCTAGAAGGCATCTGTGTTTTTCACTCCCTTTACATCCTTTCACCACACCTTCAGTGTATTCTGAAAACAAAATGTGGAAAAATATTAATGACAAGAAAAACAAAAAATATATAAAAAAAGAGAATAGAAAAAGAATAAACCCTCCTTTTCCAAGATGGTGAAATTTAACCACTTAAAGACCTAATCCTAACAAATTTAAAATAACCTTCCCCTAAGGCACCTTAAAGAATTACACGAGCGTAATCATGGACCAGGAATCGCAGGAAAAACTACACAGTGCAAGTTCATAGAGAACTTAAACATGTGGCCTCCTACTCTATCTAATAAAGCTAACAGTGATAAAGAGGGGAAGCTAACTCAAAGCTAATAGGTAACACTGTGATTCGTAATGTTGCACATAAAAAGGGGGTTAGGAATGTAAAAAAAAATACACTCATAAGATTAGAGGATACCATCCACAGCTTCGGGGGCTGTTTAATTTCTCAACCTACACAGATGAGCTAGACTCCTTTGGGGCTATATGTAAACTGTAGGCTGTGCAGGTTGCATGCTAATGCTGTGTTCGACTTACGGCATAAGTGGTAAACCTGAATGATGTCATTTTAGCAATAAGCTAGTCAGTTAAGTGTGATTAGGGATGTATATTTTTCTCCTCGAACAGTGAACTGTATGGTCAATTCTATAGATTTAACAAGTGCATGTGTGTGTGTTGATTGATCTAAAGCACATACTTGTGTGTACAGCGTAACTCATGCATAACCAATTTAAATGGTAAGAAGTGCTACTTTGTTTACTTCTGATGCTGTGCACAGCCATGCTGACATAAACTGTGCAGAAAATCGAAGGAATTTCACATTCAGGTGGTTGTTTTCCTGGTTGCTAGTTAATGCAACAGCCATCTGCCAGCCAAGAACACTGCTGTGAATCCTTCGCTAACCTGCGCTGTTGTGTGTAGCATGTAAGCTATGCTTTTTATACGGAATTGTACGTCAGACATGTAGACAGGTTGACAAGTTAGACTTGCTCATCAGGATATTAAGTGAGATTAATGATATTCAGAAGTCTGTCTATGAATCACTGTTTGCTGCTGTGGATGCAATTAGCATAATAACTCTGAGTGCTGACAGTAGAGCCTTCACAGCAAGGATAGGTGATGTCTCAGAGATCATTAAAAGCTCTTGTTCTTAGTGCCAGTAACATCCTTTTAGTCTTTTAGTCTTATTACTATTTGCAGGTCCTGCATGAGTCTGCGGTGAATCTTTCAGAAAGTTACATTAGATCAAGTTGTATGTAAGTGACTTTAACAGTGAAAGAGAGGATAACTAGAGGTACATTAAGACTGACACTTATTAATTTACTTGTGTATTGGAAACACCTTGCCACTGTCATAGTCTTGTTCCAACTTCTCTTGGAACCGGTGTTAATTATCTATTGATGTTAATTATATCTATTTGCTGCTGGGTGAAGTGAAGGTACATCAGACACTCTTGTTCCATACAAACTGCCTGTGGTCAATAATATTTGTTATGCTGCTCATTATAGGAACTGACAGACAATAATCTCATTTGTAAAAAAAAAAAAATATATATTGATCTCAAACATGTCCTTACCTAATCCACTTTTATTTTGGAGCGGATTGATTGAACACCACCACATTGGATATTGTTGTAGGTCTTCCAAAAAAACCCCCCAAAAAACTGATTAGTGAGAAAAAATGACCTCATGCTGTAATCACCATACACACACTCTCCAGTGAGCTGCATGAAAAGGAGAACAAAGCTGGCTGAAGTCGTATTTTGAAATGCATGGAGGATGGCTTGATAAATTATAAACATTCTTTGACAGATGCATGGTCTGCATATAAAAGCCATTCAGAAAAATCTCAGATATCTGCCTAACACAGAGGAGGGAATGAGCAGAAACTAAACTGTCACTGAATCACAGACTTCAGAACAATGCCGACTTAATGTGTTTCTTAAGAGACGAGATTAAGAACAAATAATAAAAAGTGAACGTGTTAAACCTCTTGTTATAAAACAGATCGTTTTGGCTCTAAATTCCGATTGGATCCGCTGAACCCGGTGTAAAATCCTTGATATGTACAATAAACGGAGACTGCATCACTATAATTCTGTATAAGTATTCTGTATAATTTTTAACATTTGTTGCTTAGTAACCAAAACATGTAGTTAACAGACTGCTTTGCATGTCAGAATATTATTAATAAATCATTTGATCATAATGTTTCCACTTGCTAGACCAGTTAAATGCCTCTATTACTCCTAGGAAAATGTATACTAAAATGAAAATCTTCCAAATGTAAACAACAACAACAACAACAACAACAAAATAATAAAGCATATTGTAAGTGTACAACAAATTACTGCAATCCTGTGATGCATTCTGGGCAGTGTTCGTCATGAGATGGGAGTATTATGAATGCAAGCGTGAATGATTTATTAACAACAATCAAAAGCAGCAGACAGTCTCATGTTCCGAAATTTGAAAATGACAATAAGAAGCAAAAATAACAAACAGAGGAAATCAGCAATTGGAAATGTACACTGGAACAACTGGAATGGCAGAAAACTTTGTGGTGTTTGAACTGGTATAAATACTCAGAGGTAAATGAGAGTTCATTCAGAAACAGATTAGTTCGATTTAACTGGTAAGTGAGAGTGAGAATCTGGACTTCAATGCCCTGTGGATTGGTGGTGGCTGCTGGAGTGGGTTGACCTGTGACAGTTTTAGTTTGTAGTAAATTGTGGAAATGATGTTTATTAAATTCTTTAACTGGTGATCAACCAGACATACACTACCAGTCAAAAGTTTGGACACATCTTAGTCTTTCCTGATGTTTATTTCTTTCTACATTGTAAAACAATGCTGAAGGCGGCCGAAATACACAATAATGTCCTTATTACAGCTGATATTGAGATATGTCTGCTACTGATGCTCTGTAAAGCCTTCATAATGGCTCTAATCTGAGGTGCTGTTAATTGGTGATTTCTGAGGCTGGTAACTCTAAATGAACTTCTCCTCTGCAGCAGAGGTCAGTTTTGGTCTTGCTTTACTGGGATGGTCTTCATGTGAGCCAGTTTCATCAGGGTGCTTGATGGGTTTTGCAAATGCACTTGACAATACTGTTCTTGCAAGAACTATTCCAGAACACCTGACCTTCGTGTCTTAAAATAACAACTGACTGTTTTTTGTTGTCATTACATATGGATTACTGAAGTCCATGTGTGTTATTTCATAGTTTTGAAATCTCCAGTATTGTTCTAGAATGTAGAAAATAAAATCCTAAACAAAAAACATTGAATTAAAAGATGTGTCCAAACTTTCGACTGGTAGTGTAGTTTTACAAGCGATGGCAAAGCTACAATAAAATAAGCTACAATAAAATAATGCCTTGTTGATGCGAGAAGTGAGAAGAGAATGGCCAGACTGTTTAGAGCTCACAGAAAGAGTTCAGTAATTCAAATAACCACTCTTTACAATCATGGTGAGCAGAAAAGAATCTCAGAACACATAACACATCATGGGTTACTGCAGCAGCAGATCACATCAGGTTCCCCTTCAGCTAAGAACAGGACTCTTTGGCTATAGTACTCATAGACTGGAACAAGATGGGGGGGGGGGGTTTCTTCATTCTTCAACCAATCAATTTCAGAGCACTGGCCAATTTTTCCTTTTTTTCCACTAAAGTCTTCTTTCCATTTTTACCTAAATATGCGTATCTATTCCTAATTTCTTGTAAATATACCACTATCTGGTTCAATGCTAACTGCATTTCATTGGCTTTATACATGTACTTTGCACAGCGACAATAAAGTTGAATATAATATAATATAATATAATATAATATAATATAATATAATATAATATAATATAATATAATATAATATAATATAAATATGGTTATTTTAGATTGAAGCAAATGTTAGGTCAAGTGAATGGTTGTTAATTGAACTAATTTAATAATTCAGGAATAAATCATTTAAAATGTTGCCCTTAGTTGTTTGCCTTCATTTTAATTGAGTTGGAGTGCAGTCACTGCTTGTGAAACATTTCCATCTCTTAATAACCATTGTATGAATGATTCTTCATTTGATGGATTCTTCTTGAATGATGGCTTCTTTCTTCAGAACAGCTTCCCCTCTAACAGAAGTGGATGTGCAGGTGCTTATGGACAGATTTCGGTGACCCTTTTTGAAAGGCAATTTGTGTAAGTACGTGTGTGTCTAAGAGGTCAAAGGTAAACTATGGAGAGGAACACTAGAGTCATTCTAACAGTGGGCACTACAATAACATCATCTCATTTTGCATTTCATTCATTTAAACACTGAGTTGTCACTGCAAAACAAGTGGAGATGATTGGCTGTGGTCAGCATGCAAATATACAGCAGACAGCTGCACAGTAATTAGTGTAAAAGCAAAAAAAAAGAGAAAAAGGTAAGTCTGTAATTGAACCTTTTTATCTTTCTGAGCTGTACCTGAGCAGTGACAGAGCTCAACTAGGCTCTAAAAAGAGCACAGGATTAGGTTTCATTTTGCCATCATCTCCTCTTTTGGGTGTTTTCTACTGTGATATAACTAGCATTATGTAAGCCTTGTTATGTATCTAACCTTGTTGTGTATTTGGAACTGCTTAGTTGATGCTCACGTCTTTTACCATGTCTGATATTTTTATGTAGTCTCCTGATGAGTGATCTCAGAGACATACGTTTCTTAGATAGCTCATTAAACTTTACCGTACATAGGCACTACTGTCCTTGATCCTCAGTAGTCATTCATTACCTAAAGAACATTAGAGAATATGAGCAGGAGATAATGCTATGCTTTACTGTGCCTCATATAACCTTGTTGTCATGACCACAGTCTGCACATCCTTAAAAGATCCTACTATCATTTGAAAAGAAAATATTCAACTGGTGAATAGGCTTCCTGTTGCACACATTCACATATGTTCATTCACCAGGAAATTGAAAAGTTCTGTGCTAAGCAGTGTGCAGTGCATATTTAAACGCACCCATCATGATCATTGCAAATCCCCCATTTCCATACTCTCTTTGTTTAGTGATTATTTACTTGAAAGAAGTCGTGTTCGGCGGGAAGATTGTACTTCATTACAGTTGTTTTTGCAGCGGGATCGACTAGATGTACATTTGCTAACTGAAGAAAAAACACAATTTCTCCATCTTCCCATGTACTAAAAATGCTCAATGGTAGTATTTTATTCATTACAAAGCATGTATTGTATATTTTAGAAGTAAGATGGACCAGCATGTTTATGGGGTAATGAGATAGTGGCACATATCTGAAACAGAATCAGAAGCTTTACTGTCATTTCAACCATATTTAGCTGGTGCAGTACATGGTACATGAAGACACACAGATACAAAAAACAACACACAACTAAGGGCTAAAGAGTAGAAAAAATTACCTACTGAGATAAAGTGCATGCGTGCAGCCTTGTGCAAACAGTGGAAGAAAACATACTATACTATGATACTATACTGTGTATTTGATTATTATCAAAAGCCCATACACACTTTTTTCCCCTTGTTTTCCTTTGCTCTTTGACTCCTCTCTTAAGATGCCATCAGAATATACCAATAAAAATAAATAAATGATCATTATTCAAGTGTAGTTCTTAAAGTGAACAAGGGCAGTCATAAAACAAAATGTTAATTAGAGGTTTATCACATTAGTAATTAATAATACATGCACTGGAAAGGCTGTTTCTCACAGAATGATTGCTGGACCTCAAAAGTTCTTTGGAAAGACCATTACACCAAGACCACCCCACTGAGTGTTTCTGGCATCAAGACATTTACATGAAATAAACTGATAATTCTCCAGTTCTTATTCTACTGGCTATATCTGCCATTTATATAATTCAATTCAATTTTACTTGAATTACACTTTAAACAGTTGTCACAAAGCAGTTTTATAAAAATATATAAATTCAGTATATAAATTATACATTTTTCATTTATCCCTAATGAGCAAGCCAGAGACGATGCTGGCAACAAAAAAAACCTCCCTGAGATGACATGAAGAAACCTCGATAGGAACCAGACTCAAAAGGAAATCTATTCTCATCTAGGTAACACTGGATAATGCGATTATAAATAATTTTGCTTCTATATCTGTGTACTATATGGTCAAAAGGTGTAATTGCATTCTGGTTTTGACATGAAGTCTATCTTGCTGAAGTTATCACCTGTTCACAGATGGAGACTTGAGTAAAAAACTGTTCATGGCAATCACGGTCCAAAGCCAGTGGACTGTCCACAGCAATCCCATGCATCTTCAGGCTGTCCATGTGGGGCCATTCTTAGCAGAAGTGAATGGCTTCTAAATGATGAGACTCTAAACAGAAGTAGGGCATCAGGATGGAACAGGCAAGTGCAGAGAGCTGAAGGGGTCAAGATCAATGGTATCTCATGAGTAGTGTGTGGAGAGAGAGAGAGAGAGAGAGAGAGAGAGATGGTTATAGGATGAACCATTCAATTCACCTGGCCAACCTCTCTAATTTAGCACTACAGAAACTGTACTCAGATGATTGGAATCTGATCTCTTGGGTAGATTCTACCCGGAATCATGGAAAGGGGCACATCACATCAGGTAATGATTGATCTACACTAAATCTAAAGCTCATTCTCATTCATAGTTCTAGAATGATCCACACAATTTAATTTTCTCAGCAGCTTTCCTCATAATCTTCAAGAAGCAGCTGGAGATTATCCTGAACATTGGCACAGAAACCTCTTCAGCATGTGTGTCTTTATGGTTATCCAGGTATGTTCAGAATAAAGTATTCTTTTAATGCCATCGTGTTCCTCATGGTTATTCATAACACTCTGCACACTTGGGGGAAAAGAAATACTTGGAAACCTCTTTTAAAGGGAAACCATCTGTTGTAGAAATCTACACAGAACCTGGAGGTTTTTGATGAGATGCTGAAAATGAGTTCTGTAGCACTTGCATTGCTGTGGAGTCCTCAAACATGCTTGGCATGTGCCTCAAGTTGTGTTGAATAAAAGGAACTGTCAACTGAATAATAGTGTAAGTGTGAGTGTGAGAGTAAAACAGAAGTTAAAGCTCACAAAGCAGATGTCTCTGTTTACTGGTCACAGACGATAAATAACTAGATGATAAGCTTTTTGGACAAAGCCATTATAAAAGGCAAGCTGTAGGATCATCTGATAAGTTGTAAACTGGATTACATGTGTGTGTGCTCAGCTTTAGGAGGTAGTCAGAGTGTAGAGATCGATATAGTGGATAAAGAGGGTCAGGGCTCCTATCACCTTTCATCCACTTCCACCAGAAGAAACACACTTTCACAGTGGCAGTGTTAAAATTGGCTGACTGACTGTCTTTACATCCATTTATTGCCTGTATCTTAATAAGCATGCTTGTCAGTTCCTTTTAAAGTGTGTACAGAGTTTTCATGCTTTAGTTTTTCAGAGATTTTAATTGAAGTTTATTGTATTGGATTACGATTTAGCATCACAGCAGAGTGAGGTTTGGCTCTCGCAATACACGATCATGTCAATTTACCTTATCACATAAAATAAATAAATAAAATGGAAATAAATAAAATGCTGTGGAAATATTCAAATGAAATTATGTAAATGTTTAATAAATTGAATATTTAAATATATTTAATATTTTATATCAGGTTTCTGTACTATTAATTTGCTATTTTTGAGAGATTGTGATATTTGTGACATGATTCATGTTAAATTTGTGATATAACTTGATTCATCAAACTACTGGTGTCCATGCCAGGTCAAATGCTGCTGAAAATATAATTTAATTAAATGACCAAATCATTACATTTTTTTAAAAATTAAATGCAAATCCAAAAATAGAAGCATTTTCACTGGTGGACTCAGACATTAGCTGAGCTCACAGATATAGCCGGGAATAAGCAATGTCAATACTAAATATAATGGAATAAAACCTGTTTGTTTATTTATTTTTTGTTAATTGTTTAGTTTCTTTTCGTTTTTTGAAGATAAAAAAAAAACATATAACCCCAATCTTTAAAAGGTCTATGTGTCTTGGTTAGGGGTGTAATGACTTACATAATCTATATATGTATCTATGTAATGCCCAAAATATCAAAATTCCTGTAAGTGTATTCAGATTTTAACCTGAAGTGGGCTTAAATAGGCAAGGCTTGTTATTTATTTATTTTTTTCTTTTTAATGAACCATACCCAACTGGGAAACACAGGAAAAGTAAATAAAGCCAGGAATGGCAGTTCAGCTCTGACAGTTCGTAATTAGTCTCAGCTTGTGATGGCTGCTTTTTAAATCCTACTCAAACAATTATTATTTTTTATTTGTACCTGCCTAAGATATTTTCTTACGAATTTAGTTGATTTTATTTCCCAAAATATGAACAATTTACAGCAGTGTGACCCTGACAAGGCAGTTACTACAGATGAATGACAGACCTATACAGATACAGTGATCTCAGGCATCTCATGTCCATGGGCTTTGTTTGTTGCTTTGAGCGTCATATCTGACCTTGTTGAACATTCTGGCAACCCAAAACCTCTGTTCTAATATTTGATTACGTACCTAATCTTGATTTTAGCTGATAAAGGTACAGCTTATTACATGAAATATAATTATGGATATGCTCAAATATATGCATATCCATAATATCCGAGAATATCCGGAGAATATCCGAATATATGCAGAGAATACCTGTATATATGAATATGTTTATTAAATTGTTTGAGTATCAAATATGTTCTTGTCACATATTTTTAAACCATTCCAACCATAGGAGCGCTGAATCTTGCAGCTCTCTGACTCCAAGAGAACAGTTAATGTTCCAAAAGAACAGTTAATGAACTTGAGTTCATTGAGAAAATAGCAAGTTCATTATCTGCTCTCCTCTCTCTCTCTCTCTCTCTCTCTCTCTCTCTGTTCTCTCTCCAGCTTGTCTGATTCTCCTTTCATGTTCTATGCTACTTGTGTAAGTGTTTATATCATAATATAGGTTAATAGAGAACATACTCACTGACCTTGCAAACAAATGATATATCTGCATCAGATGGATTAGACTGCATTCAGAGTTAATTATATTACATCAATATTTACACAGGTGTTTAAGCTGATTTTCTTTTTCTAATTTTCTGATTTTCTTTGATTTTCGGTTTTCTACTTATTGGTACAGTGTAAGAACATTGATTATTTCACTGGAATAATGCCATTGTAGTGTAAAGCGTTATCATTTGTTATATCCAGAACATTTTTCAGTCTTGAGACAAAGAAACTGTTTCGTTGGCTAATCGCAAGATCTTAACAATGAATTTTTGTTTTTGCAGTATATTTGTTCTCTTGCCTGAAGTTTTGATCATTGATTGTTCTGCTTTAATGTTGCCTAGCCATTTTGACCCATGCTATGGACATAAACTACGATCTCACAGTACAGACTGAACAAAAGCCTATTATTTTTTCAGTGTCATTATTATTAGCCAAATATACCATAAGATTAAAACAGTCACATATTCCTATCATACATTATCCCCATCAAGACATAAAACACACACACACACACACACACACACACACACAGTTGGTAAACAGTGCTGAGTCCAGCAAAGAGAGAGCTATAATTATGACTCTCTTAGCTCAGAGCTTCTGCTTGCTGGGTACCTCTGGGATTCACTTAAGACTTTTCTACGTTAGATCCTGGTTAGGGTCTCTACTCTTAGCTTTAGAGCTCAACACTGCAACAGCAAATCTGGCTGAGGACAAAGAACCTGGAATTTCTCTGTCTGTGGCTTTAAAGCGTGGCTCATTAGACACTACAGGCACAACAGAACAGGCAAGCAACATCATTTCAAATAAATAGATTTGGTATTATAAGATATATCTAGCTTCTACTGTGCACCTCAGGGTTTCAAAGCAAACACTGGCTCTTTGGAATCACGGGGATGTTGCTAACAAGGCAATAACTATGAGCTTATATGCTGCTGAGGAAAGTCAGACCTGATCATTTGAAGAATGCCGGTCAGAATTCAGCTGGCTTGCCATCTCTCTACACTTATGAGTATTTTCACCATCAGGCCTCTTCATTTTCTGCAGCTCAAGCGCACTGCATTGCATCTCTAAAGCCCCGGTTTAAAGGCCAGAGTTTTTCTTAGCTTCCGAAGGACTTTCGAAGGAAACCAATAACATCAATAAGAACACAGTCTGACTGACAGTCTGAAACACGTGGCCATTACAGTGGTATAGACCCTGCAGCATTAACACTTACACCACTGCTTAACAACACTAATGTATATGTCAAGCCTGCCTTTGTGAATATGCTCAGAAGCAGCCATTTTAAAACAGTAGTATTTACATTTACTATGCATTAGCATTATTGTTAGAACAAAGCATTAATTTCAGCCATTAACAACACATTAGCCTCGGCACATTTACTGGCTGCAAGCTTCTGAAATTAGAGAAGAGTTGACACATAAATACAAATACTCGCACTCATTACATTCATGACAGTCATTAGATTGCAATTGAGTAGTATCAGCTGCAGGGGTACAGGAAATGGGATTGTCTAACTATAATGTATAAATTAATCAGAGAATCTGAATCATACCACCTGAGTCATTGCACCTATTGCGGTGTTTTAGTATTTTTAATGTTCATCAGAAGCCGAAGGAATCATAAAGAGATTCCTAATGAAAGACAAGATGGAGTTATATAAGAGCTCTTTTGAGTGCCGAGCATCTGAATGAGCAGCGGTATGATAACTGATCTCATCTTACTCACAATCCATATTTTTTCCACTCAAATAGCATGGAAATTGTGTGGCATGTCTGGGATTAAAGCTTAAGCCTTGTTGCTGTCTCTTCACTTCAAACTGTGTCCCTGTGTAAGGGCTCATCTCTGCATCGATGACGGTGATGCTCTGTAAGCCCAGATCTCATATCTCATATCTAACAATCAATTATAATGTACACAAATGATTTACGTTTGATCGATTTACTAATATCAAGCATATTTTACTAATACTGTAACATGGATTATAATACCGTTATGAAGTATGATTTACTATAATACTGTAATATTGATCATAATACTAATATAAAGTATATTTTAGTAGAATATACTGGAATTTGATAGTAATGCAGTGTTTAAGTTAAATTGCTTAAATTTAGTAAATTGTAGCCTTTTTATATCTATAGATACAGAATTTGGAGCTCTGTGATTGGCCGTTTCTTGAGACAGCGTATAATGGGTGGTGCTATTGGTGAGAAATAAGCTACCTTAGCTACCTTATCACTCTATGAGCTGTTTTTCAGAAGTACAAAATGTTGTTTTAACCAGTTTTATGGACATTTTTACGTTTTATTCACCTGTAAGATAATTTAGCTACTTTTATTTCCCTGTTGGTTGTTTTCAGTGTTGTTTTGACCAGTTCACCCGAAGTTTTCCTGTGTTAGTCACTCGAAAGCTAACTTAAATTCAAACTCAAATTCAAATTAAACTTAATAGTAAGATAAGATAAAAATGGAAATCAAATAAAATAGAATATATAAGGAAACAAAGTGACATTTGGTATAAAGTGATAATGAGCTTAACAGGGAAATAGTCAAAATATGGAATAGTACAGCATATTAAAACAGTTGTTTGTTGATAAGGATTAAATGAATGTGGATTTAGTTTTATTATTTATTGTTAGAAAGTGCAAAATGTGCATGTAGTGAGATGTTCAGAAGGTCAGGCTGAGGCAGTGGGTGTTATTTGAAAGTTTAGAAAAAGGCCAGGCTGTAGGCTCTAGGTGTTCTCCTGGTTGATGCCCAAATTGCCTGCAGGAAGAAGCTCATCCTCATTCTCCCTGTGTTTGCTTTGAAATCACTGTGTGTTTCACCACAACAGAGAAAAGAGTACACTGTTGGGATGTTTGACGTCCTTCACTATGTTCCTGGCCTTGGTCCAGCACCACTAGCTGTAGATTGACTCCAGGTCAGGGAGCTCAGTGCATATGGTACACTCAGCTGATCGCACCACCCTCTGGAGACCTCACCTGTTCTGCTTGGTGCTGTTCCCAAACCAGGCTGTGATGCTTCCCATCAGTGGTGCAGGGAGGGTAGTTTTATTAAATCCTTTGAGCACCTAAGATGCTAAAGATGTTGCTGGGCCTTCTTTACCAGGCTGTTGGAGTGACAGGACCATGACAGATCCTGTGTGTTGTGAAAACCTACCAGAAGTGGTTGATAGTTCCTTTCCTGCGTTGTACTAAAGTTTACTATCAACTCCTTTGTCTTGCTGACATTAGGGGGGATCTCCTCATCGTTGTTGGAGATCAGAATCACCACAACAGTGTCATTAGCAAACTTCACGATGGTGGTGGGGTTAGAAGTGGCCATACAGTCATAGGTGTACAGTGAGTACAGCAGGAGCTCAGAACACAACCCTGAGGGGCTTCAGTGCTGAGAAGGAGGAGGGTGAGACGTGTTTACCCATCCGTACTGCCCACTCATACCTTTTCACTCCATGGGCTGTTTGTATGCAGTGAAAAACGTTATTTTAAACAGTTTGACAGGATATTTTTCACCTCTAACTTTTGCTGTGTATTTTTTTTCAAGGGGTTTTGATGTGATTTCTTGTGAGTCTGACATATTGACTGTAATAATATTCACATGCTGAAGCACCAAATAAGGGCATTTCTTAAAATAGCAGAGGCATGATGTGGCTAGACTTTCATGTTGTTGTTTTTTATTTCTAAAGTGAAATAAAAGAGAAAAAGATGCTGCTTTTGTGTCTTGCATTTTTGTTTCCATAATTTAAATCCTCTAGTTTAATGATTTAAAATGAAATGGAAATGATTAGAAATAAAGTTTTACTCATGTTTACTTTAGATTAAACAATTGATATTACAAATAAAGTCAAATCAACTCGGAATATTGTGCATCGAACTTTAAGATTCTATGTGGAATAATTGGGCAAAGAAATTGATTCTATAAAAGATTTTAATTTGAATAAACTTGGCACTTTGTGTATTGAACTTAAAATAACAATTCTAGCCCTTTTAGTTAAATTCACTCAATTTTTTAAAGCCTACTGTTTGTTGCCTTACAGCAAAGAACAGTACAAAAGAGGTTGCAAAAACTCAGTCACAAAGAGACCACTAGGGATAAACCTGAAGGAAAAAGGAGTAAATTTTGAGGTATTGGTATTCTAGTGTAAAAGATGTGAATTTTTAATAAATGTTTATATACTGTATGTTTGTATATTGTATCTCAGGCATCATGAGAAATGTGTTTATATCAGGTTGTTTTTTTCATTCTGGCTTTCTATCATCATGTGCCACTCTTCAACACTGTCCAGAATTTGACCACCAGGTGCTTCATTACAATTCTCTACATCCTGTGGTGAAGGCAGCTTCCCAGATTTGTGCAGCAGTGTTGAAGATTTGAAGATGCTGAATCATTTCAGTGCTCAATTTTGCTAGAAGAACAGTTCATAGTCCCTTTTTTTATGTGAAAATCCGGTGCATGCAGCTGGAAACATTGAAGTTGTGCCCAAAGACAGTAAAAAAAAAAACAAGTGTGTGAGGCAGTCTTTAATGAAATACTAATTACGTAGGATTGTTATAGATTAACTCTCATCATTACTTGACTAGACTTTAATTGACTTCTTTATTTATTTAATTTGGGGTTTTTTTCTGCAGAAGTTTTGGACAAGATGCGCAACAAGGTCATCCTGGCATCCTCTGCAAATTAAATTTAGTTAAACATTAAAATACAATAGGACAGAAAAACTAAGCATTTGCTTGTGTTATATTTTTGCCAGTAATTGTAATTAAGTGTTTATAGTATAATTACACAATCGTTGTGTTGACTTTTACAGGACTTAATACTAATCGAGTAGAACCGGTGTGATTTAGACTGTTAAATTATGTCTTCTATATACTCAGGTTTAATCAGGTTTATTCTATTCTTGCCAGCTCACCTGGATGTAACTCGACCCGCCCATCGACAATCGATGCTTCAGTATCTTTCTAAGAGATGGTCGTGATTTAGGCTCTTGTGCCAGGCACTTTGATATCAGCTTGCGGCAGTCTGTGTGTGAGATGACAGAGAGATGGAAGATGAGAGAGAGACTTTGTGGTCACCCAATGCCACCCCCAAAAAATTTCTTATGCAATGCAAGTGTTCAGCTTTATTATACAGGTCTAAATGTGATGCTTCTGCATTTTCTTACCTTTAGACATGTCAGGAGGAAAGTTCAGGTGGCCAGGGCATGTCTCCATACAGCATTTCATATAGGACAATGCCCAGTGTCCAGATTGTAGTTGGACAGCATACGTACTGTTTTTGTCTGCATTGGTCTGGAAGGTACACCCGAGTGCCTGAACGTACAAGAACAAGCAACAACACGTCAGCACCATCAAAAAACTGACTCTCCACTGAATTTTATTTCATTCTATCCCATATCTATTCTGGATTAACTGGGCACTGTGTATAGGGAGTGTCTTTGAGTAGTTTGCCACAACCAAAGTCAATTAACTTTACTTGCAGCGTTTGCGTGTTGATAAGGATGTTCCCTGGCTTTATGTCATTATGGAACACTCCCCTGGTGCAGCAATGACAAGCCTAATGCCCTAATCACCTGAACCATGATGTCTTGTGCCAGAGGGTTCAGGCAGCTTACCTTCACGAAGCTCACAAAAATCCAGAAGGTCCATGTAGGGGATGGGTTTCTCTAATATCAGGGCCCTGTAATCCGGGACCTTCAACCACGCCATCAGCTCCAGGACATTCGGACAGCAGACTGGCTTGGAGACAATTCTCATTAATCCCACCTCAATGGGGACGGGACAAAAATGCACTAATCTGTGGATGACAGAGATTTAAAGGCTTCTGCAATCATTCACTCATATCTGAATCTGAATGGCCTTTGGTTAAAATGAGCAGGAATGAGTAAATGGACGCAATTTTGGTCAGAATCTGGTAGAACATAGTTGTTATTTGAACTGTACTGCATCCCTGAATGTATGTACGATGGTCATCATTCCTTGAAAATCATCTATCAGGGCAAATTTTATGGCATATAAACATACAAATAAACAAGTTTTAAAAAATCATTTAACTACATGGTAGGATTAATACGATTCTTGTCATGCTGTGGAGGCCGGGGTGGAGGCAAGTGCATAGTTATTTATTTTTATTTTTATTTTTATTTCAGTCGTCATGAATTAATTGGCAAACAAAAAGACATTAATTAACTGAATCAAATAATCATACATAAATCTCATCAAGAACCATGCATATCAGCTTCATTTTTTCTGTTTCATGGAACTTGAAATGCATGTGTGTGTGTGTGTGTGTGTGTGTGTGTGTGTGTTGCCTTACAGATACAGGGTTCATGTGAGGGAAGTCTATCATGTGTAGTATTTCGTAATTCCTCTCCTGAGTTTAATTATGATTAACGGTAATTAAATGTATATGTGTATATTACCTCTGTGCCATCAGATAGGTGAACCCCTGCTTACACTGCACCTTCAGCTCTTCTATTGTGTACTTTGAAGTAATCTCCTCTGTCAAGAACTGAAAAGCCCTGTGCTCTCGTTCTCTACTGCGGTAGCCTGTAATGTACGAGACCTGCGCTGTTAATAACAATTGTACTAGAGTGACCTGTTATTTATTTATTTATTTATTTATTTTTTAACAGCACACAACATAAAACGATGTGTCTCTGAGCATTTACCTGAATGGAGTTTATATACTTTAATACTTTACAATGAGTGGGGTGAATATACTTTAATACTTTACAATGCTTTCCATCCGAAGTCATCTTTGCAGCTACCTAAGATCTGATTTACTTAAAGATTTACTACAATGTAGAGATTTGTGTACACATTTAACTTGCTATTAAATATGTATATCAATCTAGCTTATATGGATATTTTATTTCCATCTGGTTCATTTTAAACTAATCAACCCTACAAACCTCGGTTGTTTTATTTTATCCTTAGATTTCAAAGTATTTTTG
The DNA here is from genome assembly GCF_019097595.1 of Hemibagrus wyckioides. NCBI lineage: Eukaryota > Metazoa > Chordata > Actinopteri > Siluriformes > Bagridae > Hemibagrus > Hemibagrus wyckioides. The sequence continues at coordinate 10,069,191 of NC_080734.1, read as the reverse complement.
TACTAACACTGAAGTCTCTCTCTCTCTCTCTCTCTCTCTCTCACTCTCTCTCTCTCTCTCCATTTCAATTTTTACTACCTTATTAAGTTGTATTGTAGTTTACCACTTTTAGAATTTCAAATAGATTTTTTTCTCTGTTTCTCTGTTTTTCTCTTTTTCTCTGTTATTTTGATGTAAAAAAAAAGAAAAAGTGGTATGATTTTATAATTTCTTTTTGAATATTATTATTATTATTTTTTGTGTGTGTGTGTGTGTGTGAAGTAAATCCTACACTTAAAAAAACACCTGAACTCATAAAATAATAGCCAGTTAATGATAATAATTCATGCAGTATAACAACTTTTCAGTAATTACCATGTTGTCAGTTTTTCCCGTTTTCACTTTTCTGTGTTTTAGAGACTGGTTGTAGTATTATGTTGCCTGTTGCTAAGGTGTTTCATATCGATAATTCATAGCCATCCTTACCAGCAAGTTCACATTCACACATGCTTGCATGTGCTTCATCGTTGCAGATGTGAGTTGTGTTATTATGTTTATTCTCTCATTGCTGTGAATATATTTTTGCACTCCATGTTAGTCACTAAATACAATGCTATGATAAAATCAAATCATTCAATATATATATACATAATAATCCTTTCCCTTAGATATAAAAAAATCCTTTCCCTTTCAGTGAATTGCTTTTCCACTGCTGGAATTTTTTTACTGGTAGAGTTTGTTCTGACTGCAGCTTTAGTTGAGAAAGTGGAAAAAGCATCATTTTTAGGTTTCTCCTATATCATTTTTCGCAAGAGGTTAAAAACCTGAAATGCTATAGAGTTTATTATAAACACGTGTCAGCAATTTGCTCAGGATCAGGAATGGATCAGCAATTTGTTCTTCTACAAGACAGAAACCAGACAATCACACAAAGTTGAGCTAGAATCTCTCTAGTTTAATGACTTCAAAGACAGTTTACAGTACATGCAGGCATTCTCACACAAGGTTAGAGGAAAAAAGGGAGAAAGGGAAAATAAAGAAAAAGGAGCAGTCATGAGTCGACATTTCAAAGTGAGAGCGAAACAACCTCCACCTGGTTATCTCTGCCCTTCTCACAGAGCTAAAGCAAACAAAACAAGATCTCAACATTTAACAGTAGACACCCAGAACTTCTTAGAAGGTCACACAGTGATATAAAATAATGTTTTGTGTGTAGAATGAGAGATTTATTTTAATCGAACAACAAGAAGTAATGCACATTTTCCGGCCACAAAAAGACCAGTGTGTTTTTAATCAATAAAACATAAAATCTATGAACTTTAAGACATCATTAATGGCATATTAGATATTAGTTATAAAGAGATCTATAGACCAGTGTCCCATTCAGGGTGTTTTCCCACAATATGTATATACATATATATATATATACTGATCAAAAAAATTAAAAGAACACTTTGAAAACATGTTATCGTGCTGGTTATCTATACTGATATGGACTGGGTAAGGTGTTAGAAACTAAAGGATACCATGAGTGATGGAATAAAAATTATCAACCTACAGAGGGCTGAATTCAAAGACGCCCCAAAAATCAAAGTGAAAAAATTACACAGCAGGCTAGTCCATTTTGCTGAAATTTCATTGTATTTCCTCCCAGATCTGGACCAGGGCATCACTGAGCTCCTGGACAGTCTGAGGTGCAACCTGGCCACATCGGATGGACTGAAACATAATGTCCCATAGGTGTTCTATTGGATTTAGTTCAGGTGAGCATGGGGGCCATTCAATGGTATCAATTCCTTCATCTGGCAACTGCCTGCATACTGTCACCACATGGGGCAAGGCATTGTCGTATATATACTGTATATATACCAATATGTCATAACATTATGAACACCTGCCTAATTTTGTGTTGGTCTTCTTTTGCTGACAGAACAGCCCAGACCTGTCATGCACTGTGTATTCTGACATCGTTCTATCAGAACCAGCATTAACTTCTTCAGCAATTTGAGCAACAGTAGCTTGTCTATTGGATCGGATCACACGGACCAGCCTTCACTCCCCATGTGCATCAATGAGCCTTGGCCGTCCATGACCCTGTCACCGGTTCACCACTGTTCCTTCCTTTGACCACTTTTGATAGATACTGACCACTGCAGACCGGGAACACCCCACAAGAGCTGCAGTTTTGGAGATGCTCTGGTCCAGTCGTCTAGCCATCACAGTTTGGTCCTTGTCAAACTCGCACAAATCCTTATTCTTGCCCATTTTTCCTGCTTCTAACACATCAACTTTGAGGACAAAATGTTCACTTGCTGCCTAATATATCCCACCCACTAACAGGGGCCATGATGAGGAGATCATCAGTGTTATTCACTTCACCTTTTAGTGCTCATAATGTTATGTCTGTAATATATATAAGTTTCAAAGGCATTTTGGCAGCTTGCATAGAATCAGGGGAGAAACACATTCTGTATGTTTAGTTTTCTAAATATCATAATTGTGTCCTTAAGCAAATCCAATCAAAATTGGATGTGGCCTAAACCTGAGGGGAAACTTAAACCTCAAGTGCATTTACTTTACTTGCAAAGCATACTCTGTGTAATATTAATGCTTGATCTGAATATATTTTCAGAATTTTATTAGGCTTAAATCTATCCATTAACTATAACAAAATTGGATAAAATTGTGAGGAAAAAATCATTTTACTACCAAGGTTTAAGACATATATAGACAGCTTGACTGTATGGAAATATGCATGGCCAGCATAATAAAGGTTAAAATGTTGATCTGCTTAAACAGCAGTTCGTCATTGCTATAGAAATATATGCAGGTCTAGCTAAAACCTTGTTAATTGGCTGCCGAATTTCATATCCTTGATATACCTGGTCAGTAAAAATACCAGTCCTTCTCTTTGATCAATAACACAATTATCTCTCATATGAGAAAATCTTCTATTTAAGATATCTGCACCTCCTTTATTTTCATCACCTCCTGGTTAAAGAAAACAAGTGCATTCCTCACTGCTTTACTTGCAAAGCACATTCTGAGTGCTCGGTCTGAAGATATTTGAATCTTTAATTTTATCTTAACATCCATTTCAATATCTTGCTATATTATTACTTGATACATTTGTGAGTACAGAGCTGCCCTGCTGCCCAGGGGCTCTGGACGACTACCTCTCTTATGCACCCTTTGAGACCATCCTCTCTGACATGATAGACTAGACAGAATGTAAGATTTCCACACCTATCTGTTAAAGCCAATTTATGTTGTCGATCTGGAAGAAGCTTCACTGAATACCAATAGGTTTGGTGTGCAATGTTAAAACTAAAAAGCTTAGAATTAAAATAGGTTTAATTCAATTAGATTCAAACCGAGGACTCTCACCATTACCAACAGAAACTATTATTTAGGAAGCTGTTATTTTGGTCTTTACCTTATTTTAACCGTACTGCAGACATTATGAACCATGTTTCTCCGGATAAAACTTATTTTTCTCTGAATCTAACCACATACAATAATCTGTGGCCCAGCTATAATATGAGCTACTCATAAAAGAAAACACGTTTATGCAAATTTTGGTTAAAAGTAACATTTTCTAACCATATGCATACAATAAAACTTTTTTCATGATTATATTTCAGGAACGTTGCTTAAATTCAGCATACTTCATTGCATTCTGTTATTGCTTTTGGCAGTTTTATTGTGTGTGTGTGTGTGTGTATGGGGGTGGTGTGCTCTGTTACACAATTCTCATTCATACAGAGTCATTATGCACAACATCTACATTTACGGCATTGGCTGACACGCTTATACAGAGCAACTTACTTATTTTTTTTATCTCATTTTATACAACTGAGCAATTTAGGGTTAAGGGCCTTGCTGAGTGACAACTGAGTGGACCTGAGATTCAAACTTTCAACCTTCCAACGCCTTAACCACAAAGATACAAGCAGGTTTAAAAGTTACAGTGTTTATGTATATCATGTTTGACTTATAGAGAGGTACAAAAAAATAGCAGAAGGTGGTTTGGCACAAAGAAAATAAAATGACAGTAAAGGAGCTAGTGCTGAGTAGAATACAGCCAATTAGTTCTTACTGAGCCTCAGAGTACAGCGCATGTACTATTCTGAGATGTTTATTTTAGTGACATGATCTGTCAGAATACTTTGAAAGATGAGTTACGTTTTTTCTTCACTGATGTACTCTGATAACCATTTCTCTCCCATATACACACACTAACGGCTCTATTAGGAAGCACTGGAATACCTGCACATTTATGCAATTATCCCTTCAGCCAATCACGTGGCAGCACTGCAGTGCATAAAAGCATGCAGATAGAGGTCAGACACTTCAAATTACGTTCACATCAATCATCAAAAATGTCATCTCAGTGACTTTGACTTTGAGATGGATATTTTGGTTTGAGTATTTCAGAAACTGCTGACCTTGAATGTTCAAGCACAGCAATATTTGCAGTTTACACAGAATGGTGCAACAACCCACAAACCAACCACTCACCACAACCACCACTACCAACAACAACAACCCACCAGCTAACCACCACCACTGCCACCACCACCAACAATAACAACCTACCCATCAACCACCCACCAATTAACCACCACCAACAACAACCCAACAGCTAACCACCACCAACAACCCCAGCAACAGCAAAAAACCCACCAACCAACCACCTACCACCAACAGCCTACCAACCAACCACCACCAACAACAACCCACCAACTAACATCACCACCACCAACAACCCATAAACTAACCACCCCCACTACCACCAACAGCCTATTAACTAACCACCCCCACTACCACCAACAGCCTACTAACTAACCACCCCCACTACCACCAACAGCCTACTAACTAACCACCCCCACTACCACCAACAGCCTACTAACTAACCACCCCCACTACCACCAACAGCCTACTAACTAACCACCCCCACTACCACCAACAGCCTACTAACTAACCACCCCCACTACCACCAACAACTTACCAACTAACCACCCCCACAAGCAAGCAACAAACCACCAACTAACCACCCCCACCACCAACAACCATCTGTGGTGCAGATCTTTGGGTGGACTGGCCACATTGGTTTAGCTCATATGAAGTCTACAGTAACTGAGATAACCACAATGTGGTGAGCAAAAAAGCATCTCAGCAAGTCATCCTTGTGGCGATGGGCTACAGCACTATCACACCACATGTGTTTCCATTCCTGTCAATCAAGAACAGGAATCTGAGGCAAAGATCATAACCGTGAAGCTGAGGATTGGAAAAAAGACTAGGCAACATATTTCCAGTCATCAACTGCCCAGTTTCTACACATATATCTTATAATGAATTAATTTTCTCTTTTGCATCTACTGTATCTCAACCAGAAGTTCTAGGATTTTAACGTCTGTTTAATCCCAAAGCTAAACATTTAAAGATTTATTGATTTCAATTACAGTCTACATTTATAATAGAATCCAGTTATAGAAAAAGTACATTACTGCCAAATTTTACACATTGCCAGTGGGAAAGGAGTTATCTGTGATAATCAGTATCATCCATATCAGTCTCATCACCTGAGGTAAAAGACACTCGTGGCATTTAAACATGAGCTTCTTTGTCTTCTCTTCGCTCGACTGATCTCATGTCTGCTTCTACATCAGTGGAGAAATAAGTGCCGATTGCTTCAGTCATTGCTGTTCTGTTGACTAAATTTCTCATTACTGATGTTTTTATTGGGACAATTCAACATTTTTTAACCATTGACAGTTTTTTTGCATGTCTGGCAAGTTTATTTCTTCACACCACTCTCTATGTTTCATCATTTCGGGGCTCAAATATTTAAGACTGAGAACCTTTCCTCTCAGTGCCACACAACAAACTGCCATTCAAACCTAAATGTCAGCTGTAGGGTGTAATATGTTTTCTAATTGTTAGCTCTGTATTGCTTTTCTAGAGGTGGGAATGTTGTGAATTCAAACGCCAGGACTGATAGTTGTTTGGATTTCATTCCACCACCTCATATTATGTCTTAAATGTAATCTATGGCCGGAAGACGGAAAGGCGGAGGTAGCTGAGTCTCGCTCTACTTCTGATAAGTGGACTGATTTTGTGCTTTATATATTAAAGGTATATACTGTACACTGACTGTTTGCAAGTGCTATATAATCTTGGCAAAGTTATGGCCAGTGCCTGCTTTATGCTTTACCCCACACATTTAAAAAAAAAATCTCCCAGGCCCTGTTAACTTGATTAAAATCTATCACCTCATTCCACGGTTCACTGATTCATTTACAGTTTCTTCATGAAACAGATTAGAACTTGGACAAGACACATTTTCCCAACCAACTACTTTTCTTTAGCTGTCATATTTACAGCCATGGGCCATATCCCTTCATTGTAATGTAGTGCTGTGCCTATTTTCACCTTAGTAACATTAGAATATTGCCAGTAAAGCCCTAGGCGTGAATTTGGGATTTAGTTAAAATGTTAAAAGACCTCTATCTTGGAAATGGAAAATGTCTGAGTGAACATTCCCTACCTTCTTAACATCTACTATATTTTATAATGACAGGACCTCAGTAGGAAAGCATGTAGGAACCATTGGCTACAGACCAGGCAGTCGTACCTTTCCTGCGTGCGCATGGGTGTGATTAGATGCCAGTGTAAGTGACTTCTTTATAAAGGTGAGCACACAAGCACTCACTCAGCCTGAACATCTTAGTGGCTGCCCTACTTTTCTCTGGAATAAATTGTGTTTGGCCAGTGAACTCATTACAAATGATCTGTAATTGTTTGAAACAAGTAAAGCACTGACCCCTTTGTAGCCTTTTCCAGTGCTTTTCTTTGTTGTGCCATCCATATAAAAACACTCACCGGTATTCCTGAGGAGAAAAGGTAATTGCATAGAGTGCTTTGAGGCTGTGTTTCAGGGCTGTGTCATTCCAATTTGAACAACTCCCTGGTGAGAGTGAACAAAGACTCTCTTGTTGTACAGATAGAAGTTCAAAGTAATCATTCGCCTCAAATGCCACATTTGTGCAGTGATGTCGACAGTAGACATAGAGGAACAGGAAGCTTGGCAGTGAAAACGAGGCAGGCTAATGCTCATTATTTTAGCATTGACAGCTTAGAAAATGCCTCTGACACTTGAACACAGCAAGACCTCTTCTATGGAATTAGTCACATGGGTGCCTTACAATTAACGCTGGTCTTTTTTTTTTAATTACAGTGCCTCATTAAATATAATACCTTGTGACATAAGCACAACATAGTCTTCCTCTGTGGAACATTGTGTAAATAACTTATCATTTCATATGATCAAAATTAATGTATCACATTTACACCTGTGACATATAACAGTAAAAGGTTAAATGGATATACTGTATGCCTGCTACATATTCCTCTGTTGGTATGAAAGCATGCGAAAGGAAATTGAAGAAGAAGATAATCTGTGTTAGACAGATGGAGCTTTAAATCTGATCCTCCCGCATGCAGAGCTGCTTCTGTCTATATAGGATGGATCACTGTAAAGAACAGAGAGCGAATGATCAGCAATAGACAGATGGGCGTTTAATTCTTAAACTAGCTGAATGGCCTATACTCTCAAGTGCACACATTCACATTTACCATGTATAACATGTGTCATGAGTGTATCATGGAGAGAGAGAGAGAGATACAGTATGTCCCTTGTGAGTATTGGTGAGTGTTTTGTTCATTTGTGTGTGTGTCTGTGTATGTGTGTTGGTTTGTGCGTTTCTTACACATGCACACAGACAATGTATATAGCATATACATTATTATTATTGTTATTATTATTATTATTACTATTATTATTATTATTATTCACTTAATGTGATAATATTATTATTAATAATAATAATAATAACAACAACAACAACAACAACAACAACAACAATAATAATAATAATAATAATAATAATAATAATAATAATAAAAACTCTTTTGGTTATATTAGTATAACAATCTATACAGAAATTGGGTGCAGCTTCCCCATAGGAAAATACACAGCCGTCAAAGGGGGGCGCTGTTATTCCCATTAGCCCAAATTGGTAATACTTACTAAGCTTTCTGAATGATCAACTATTGGTAATCCGATAGAAAACAATAACGAAAATTTTAACAAGAGCTAAGTGAACAGTATTTATCATATTTATCATGATCTAAAACAGGGCATTTGCAGGACATGTTGACATTTGCAGGAAAAATATTATATAATATTATTGCAACTATTTACAGACTCTCATGGCATGTATATGAAATTATTCCCGTACACTGTTTGGAACGGTCCAGCCTGTCCAGGAACAGTGATTTATTTGTCAAATATATATGACATTAGATATATATATATATATATATATATATATATATATATATATATATATATATTTCTTCCTTTCCATCTTAGTCCTCTTCTGTGTATATACCGGTCGCTCCGTGGATGCTGTAATAACTGTGCGACGTGTTCTGAATGCGTTTCATTGTATTATGGCTGTCTGAGACAATGCCATGATCACAGAGAGAAGAGGAAACCTTCAGTGATTTTGTTTTTCAGGTTTTATTGATGATGTACTGCTCCAGTTTTCACCCCTTCGTGTCCATGCTACATTTCTCATGGTTCCTTCCGCGTGTGCGCGCGCGCGCGTGTGTGTGCGTGTGTGTGTAGTCTTCCATACTGATGAGAGCCGCGAATGTCATGCGCGCGCTCTCGTTGACGTAACGAGAAAAAAAAAGCGCGGCCGCGTGCGTCGCCACTCCGTTTCCATAGCGCACCGTCTTGCGCAATGTGACGGATTGACGGTCCGCGCGATCAGAATCCCCGCCGCGTCGTGAAGTGGATGCTGCTGTTGCTAGGAACGGAAAAAGGGACTTTTATCTACCCCCCATTCGTTTGTGCGGTAAAACACACGCGCTGTCGAGAAATAAAACCGCGGTGCACGCGCCTTTCCGTCGCGACACGAGCTGAACCGTCTCCGTCATCCGTGCCGGAGGAAAGTCGCTCTCCGGATGTGATTGCGAGAAAGAAGGAGCAGAGGACAACTTCGGCGTTGCGAGCCCACCGGTGATCGGCGAGGGGGCGAGCTGCAGGCAGGCAGACAGACAGATAGACACCGCGGCTCCGTGCTGGCCAAGGAATAACACACTGACGCTCGGAATTGCAATCACAGCTCCGTAATCGGCGAGCTGCCGCCGAGGTGCGTTTGGGATCACGACGTGTGTGAAGCAGATGCGTTCCGCCGTTATTCGACGCTGAACTAGGTTACTCGTACAGCTTGTCATCAACTGGCATCACAGCAGATCTGGGCTAGCCTCTACATCATACCGCTGCCACATATGGCACATCCGCCGTTTATGTGAGGGGCGGTTTGGGTCACATGAGCAAAAAATCGGACCGATTGATTTTTGGACTCGTTTGGAGACCAAGCGGAAACCTGGCGCCGTAATCAGCGCGCGCCGTTCATTAAACCCGTCTCCCAGTGTTCCGAGCGCAAATCAATCGGCGCGTGAGCTCTGCGAGGTTGCTGTGTGATTCCTGTCTTTCTCCACCAGCTCATCTCTATCAGGAAACACTTTCTCTCGTTTCGACTAGATATGCGGAGATGCAAGTAAAAATGGATGGGATTATCAGCATTTTGGGGCTTATTACGCTGATCCTGGACGGCATTTCCTCTGAGGGAGTGTACGGTAAGTCGATCGGCTCGATCGTGACCTTGGAGAAATGCTAAACATAAATAATTTGGATATTACGTCTTCCCGATGCTTTAAAGCTATAGTTGATGTCTGTTTTTTTTAGGAGGGCTGATTCACATTTGAACACAGGTCACCGACGCAATTAATATCTCGAATGATAAATAACATAATGATAAATGCAAACTGTTAGGTAATGAACGTTCATTACGTGTGCTTTATTGACTGTTCGTTATGTCGATTTGTCAATACGGGCCATAAATATAAAGTATTGGCTCCCTCACTATGAACGGTTACAATGAACCTGTTTCAGCATCAGCCATTCTTGAATGAAAATCATGCTTTGAATATTTTTTTAAAAAAGAGACCCAAACAGTGTTTTTAAGCCTGAACAGTGGCCCGTTAATAGGTGTGTTCACTAGTAATGTAGCGGCAAAGTGAAAATTCAGAAGTAGTGGCCATCTCTGAAACGCGGACTGCCCCCTCTTCTGTAGTGCACAGATAATGCAACTAGTGTCATTCTGGCAGTGTGAGTCCTCACAGGGAGAGCTGAGTGAGTCTTGCATCGCTATGAATCATAATGGGCACTGTGCAAATGTCACAGGGGAAAACGTCTAAGCACCGTTTGCTCCGAGCTGCTGTTGCTTGGGGCAGCAAATGAAAATCATGGCAGATCTGGTCAGATGATGGGTCACACGTTGAAATGCTAGGAGTAGCAACAGATCAACTCAACATTTCCACCATATCAATTCATACGTTGCAGCATGCTTCATTGAACCAGCAGAGCTTCAGCTGAACTATGTGAGAGGATATTAACCCCAAGCAAGTGCAGGAGCATGTATGAGATGGGCTTTAGTTATGTTGCAAATTCTGAAAGAACAAAACCAAATGTATGAAACTGGAGTTATTGTTGGAGTTATTATAGAGAGGATTAACATGGATGACTGGTAAATGGGTTTTGACTCTTAGGTTAGCCATTATGAGTCAGTTATCAATCATAAGTGATACCACGCAAGACGCCTATTACACCAATGGTGGAGCCATTGTAACAGGAGACTGTATGAGAGCTGAGTAGCCTATTCATTATAGCCAAGGTGTACCACTTATGGAGCAGAAGCAATTCATTTAAATGAGACTGAGGTATGGGATCTACTGATAAAATTTAATTTAGCTCAGTTCATTGGTCCAAAGAGCCAGTGTTCTATAGGTTTTATAATTATCGGCTATTAATTATCAGAAAATGGTTGAATTAACTTACCTAATAGACTAGAAATACTCCAAATTGGACCACAGAAGCTCATTCAGTGTTGAGGAAAGCTTAGTATTTTGATCAAATATGTTTCTTCGTTATTCTGTTCCAGTTCATGGCAACTTATTCAACCTAGAGAGCAGTGAAAAAATAATCTAGCATTAGACCAAAACACCCAAGTCTCTGTCTATCACTGAGCAAGTTGAGTAAAATTCACCTGTTGCTCCTGTTATGTAACACGAGTTTCAGAATTTTGCATTTTTTATGTTCTAAGTATAGTGAGTTAGTCTGTTTGCTGGCTTAATGTGGTAATCTGTGAAACATGTGCCACATTGCACATGAACAACATTAAGTATACCTTGTAGCTCTGTAACTCAGTTTTAATGAAACACATAAATCAAGGCACAACTGTATACAAATACACGAAAAGCATTGATCTACTCAATGAACCAATTTCTTGAAACTTCTTGAAACCACCACTACATTAGACAGATATGTAAGACATCTATAGGTTACAGCACTCTGATACATCCAATAGGCTACTCCATGTTTTCCACTGATTTAAAGGTACATATTTATCCAATCAGCCAATCATTTGGCAGATACATGAGGGGGCACCTTGTTAAGATAATGACCAGACTGGATTGAGCTGACTGAAAGGCCAACTTAAATAACCACTCTTTACAACCATGATAAAATGAAAAAAAAAAAATCTCAGAACGGACAGAGCATTGAACCTTGAGGTACAGGTGGGCTACAACGGCAGAAGACCACATCAGCTTTCCTCACAGCCCAAAACAGAAATCTGAGGCCACAGTGGACACAGGCCCATCAAAACTGGGCTGTTGTAGACTGGAAAAAACATTGCTCTGCTCTGTTTTTTTTACTTTCATGCTGGTGTGAGTGACTGTTCACCCCACAGGACAAAGAAAGATAACATTCATTACCATGGACATGCAGTGCTGCCTGGTCAGGGTCGAGGTGATTTCAATTATCTGACCATGTTTATATTTTGGGAAACAGTACCAACTAAATTCTAGAGAAAGTATCAAGTGCTGGTGCAAACAAAAATAAATGTGCAAGCTGGATTAGGTGAGGATGAGGAACTCTACAGTTCACACACCATGTGCCTCATTGATCAAGCTAGATACGAATGGATTAATCTGCAAATTGTACACGCAAGGATTTACATGAGAAATTGATGAAAATCTGTAAATTTGGTACAATATTCATATCCTAATTTTGCTCTTAATTTTTGTAGAAATATGCATAACTAATGTAAACCTCAATTTGTCAGCTTCATCTCAATTTGCAAAGGAGTTCCTGCATTTTAATGCAGTAGTTTAATTGCGTATGTGTTTCAGACACACCAAATAAATCTTTTTAAATGCATTGTTTGGTAGTAATGGCTTTTAAGAAAAAATTTTTATCTTAGAAATATAGATAAAGTGTTTCATATGGTAGCTATAAGCCAAAGAGGTGCAAGGGGTACAAAAGTACTGGAAGAGTTTGAGCTTGGGAAGGAACAGTGATTTAGAGATCAGTATGATTTTTCTTTTCTTTCCAGAGGACGAAAGCTGGCTTATAAATCAGTTTCGGTTGCCATTCCATCTTTTTCTATATCCTGAGCCAGCACTAATTCAGTCGTCAAAAAGATACTGTGCCATTCTTGTAAATGTCCAAGTTTTGTCCATGCTTGGATGGCTTGCTACTGGCACATTTCAATGAGAGGTAAGTGACTGATGCAGTGTGTCTCAACCTACAATGAGCCATATACTCTCTAGTGTGCTGCATGCCTGAATACATCAGAGCACATTCCTCCTCCATCCTTAAACGAAGTCCGTAGTGAGGACGTGCTTACTGTCAGTCAGCTCCTCATCACGTCTCTGTAAAGCAAAGATTTCTGGCAGAAATGGGAGAAATCAATCTATCCCTTTAATTTACATAGCAAGCTTTTATTTTCAGCTTTTCATTTTTTTCACTTACCGACATATTTGTTTTAAACTTGAACTAATTTCCCTTAGTGTTGCTGCAATGTCCTTCACCAATCTGAGCATAGCGCCCTGCTTTACCAAGACGGCACAGGACAGGACTCTTGGTTTCTCTTTGTTTTTTGGCCTTTTCAGGTGCTGTGAGTCTATTGATTATGCTGCTAAATTATTATTTATTATTCTCATAGACATGAGTCACAAATACTCCCACTTCTGCCTCTGAGAAATTCTTCATTTATGTCAGTTTAGTATTCATTTTGTTCTTTCTGCTTTGTGAGGTTTACCTTTTATGAAGGTTCTTTTTGTTGTCACTAAATGCAAATCACCCGCCTACTAATTGGAGTGATTGACATTCCTTTACATGCGAGTATATAGGACCAGTGGATTTCCAGTATTTCCAGGAGCATGTATTCCATACAGGAGGGGGAAAAAAGCAGAAACAACACAAGGCAATCTTTCTGTTTAGGCAACACTGTAAAAAGGTGAAAATATAGATACAGAAACTGATATTTGAAGCACTAAACACATACAGCGAGTGTCATTCAGCACCCACTGGAGACTAAAAACGCCGCTATTTTCTTCGATGCTTTGTGTTAAAATCATGTTTTCAGCTCCCAATGAACAGAACCATGAACTGCACAAGCCTGAGCTTCTCCTCGCTAGCTAGTGAAGTATGCTCAGTTATAAATAGTCTTAAAGAGCATTTTATAAACAACATTAATGTATTCCAGTGGACTGTCCTCTTTATTGGTGATGGCTGGTCATGGTTATATGCCTCGCTATAGCCACAAAATATGTGTATAATGAGAGTGTGGATATTAAAGGCTCCTCTTCCAGACTGTAGATGTTCTGTGAATTTGCACAAGCTGACTACTAATGCAGCACTTTTGTTTGGCTTCTTTACCATTGCACAGCACTGGCTAGAAATCAAACTTGTGGTGGAGAAATAGTTAAAGCGTTAATGGGAAAAGAGAATGTTTTACCTCTTCCACCTGGATCCTCTCTGTCATTAGTTTATGCTGCTGCCCCACTGCTCTGTCTCTTTGCTCTTCCTTGTGGGTCACAGCACTGAAATCACACAGAAGAACAAGTGAATACAGCTAGATTGCAGCCCCTAGCTGATTTAATATGGCATTACATGCATGATTGTCTTTCCTGTTTACAGTCCTATCCAAAGCCTGACTGCTCTTGCAACATTCATTTGGTAATTTGTGTGTGTGTGTGTTTTAAACAATTCATTCTGGCCTTGCTGTCCCACTTGAGGCCAGCTGCATAGCATAAACACATTTTAGGCAGATTTTCAATCACTAACACTAATGAGTTTGGACTGGAATTGACAAATAACATAATTTGAAACCACAAAAAGATTTTTTTTGCTTGAAACAGGCTTTGTTACCTGTGAATAGCTCTGGTGGAGAAGTATTTACTAGAGAATCGTTTCAGTTCAATTGAAGACGCTAGACAGGGGATTTTTCAATTTCAGATAAGTTGTAGAAAAGCAGTCAAAATATATAATCATTTAAAGAATGGCAGGACATTCACAACATTCTTTATATAACTTTTTTTTTTAAACATTCAGATTGCATAAAATTAGGTGCTCATTTAATGCATTCTTTGATTCACCTAAACAGTTATCAGCTCTTTACACTCACACACTGTGGCTAAAAGCTGTGAGTCTGCATTTTTTTTACCTAATGTATGTGATCGAGTTAGTCTGAGGGTCTGCAGTCCTGGAGTGTAGAACCCTGGTAATTAGAACCTACAGTGAAAGCACTGGCATACAGTCTCAGCTTCAGATGCACCACCCACACTTTTCTAACCCAGTGCTTCAGGATCTTTATGGTTGCTATTGGCCTGGTTCTATATTTTTTCATGTATATCCAAATGTGTGTGCTTGTTGTAGAACATTTTGATTGCGATTAGCTCGGAACCAAAGTGTAACTAGCATGCTAGCTTTCTAGATGTCTCCTTGAATCATTGTGCAATTTCCACCGTTTTCAATAGTTACTATACATTTGCAAGGCATGCTCATGTTAATAATGCATGTTAACATGCATGTGAATGAGTCATCAGGCTTTGGAAAATGTGCACTGTAGAAAAAGGAAGCAGCTCTTGACTCTAATCTGCACACTAATGGCTAGATTATGTATGGAGGACAGAAATATCTGAAGGTGTCAATACTTTCACAGTGAATGAGCAGCAGTGTTGTATGAAGGGGCTAGGAAATGAAGGCAGCTTTGATTCAACTGCCGTGATGAGCAGCAGTTATTTAATACACAGTATCAGAACATGACTAAAGCTGTTAACTACATATTACATTTTATATCAGTTAGCTATCGGTTTATTTTATTCCTGTAATAAATTGATTATCATAGCTTACACCAGCGTTTCTTAACCTGAAGGGTCCAAGCAGTAGCAGGGGGGTCGCTGAAAATCTTTTATTTTGAACAAGTATATACAGAAGTTATACTCGCATAATAGCACCACCTACCTGCAACATGATATAACTAATTAATGGCTGGGCTTAGCAGTTTGTGGTTTTATATTCATCATAGCAGGACTGCTGATTAGACATGGAATGATTTCATGTCAAGTACAAGTATAGAGCCAAAGACAGATGCAATAGTTTGCATCTTTTCCTCAGCCTTACTCATCCACGGTCAGATCGCCTCACCTCCTCTATCCAAGGCCATCTATCCCACTGAGTCAATGGTCCGAAACATTGGAACAGTGAAGTTGTTATTCATGTTTATCCATCATACCTTCAGGGGAGGGTGGGGGTGATGGTTGCAAAATACTGATGTTCTTAAATGTGGTCCAGACTCACAAAACGGTTACAGTATTTATGAAGGCAGTATGGGTGTATTGTATAGTTTTGTTTGAGACGGGGGCTGTCATTCCATTTTCTGCTGTTTCTATGATCTGGTTGCACTTTAACGTCCAGGTAAGTTACAACATGAAAACCACAAACACATCCATGCATCTACTTTGACATCAGCCCTTTTTTGTGGTAGAACAAAGATGAAAACATGAAGAAAGGAACACCACACACACACACACACACACACACACAATCCATCTAGTGCTACATAGCTGACAGAACATATACTAAGAGCAGAAGAGGAAATTAAAAAGACCTGTGCTACTCCAGTGCAAGCTTGGCCAGAGAGCAGTTATTTAATTAGGCAATTTTAATTAGATTACATTCCAAAGCACAACTTTTTTGTGTTAATATATGAGCTATGCAATGAGTCAGAATGGATCTGGCAAAACTATAATGTCATTACAAAATTTTAAGTGTATTGTGCTTTAATTATAGTAAATGATTTTATAAATTGAAAATGGAAACCTAAGACACACATCCAGGCTGTATTGAAAGCTCTATCATATCTAGGCACTGCTGTACTGTATTGAATAGAGTTTTGTCTTTTGTGTGTTGGTCCACCTTTAAAAGACAGGTGACGAATTAATAAAACCATAATGAATAAAAATAAAACAAAATCCAAGCGTCTTGTTAAAATGACACAGTGTGAGCTGCCAGAACATCTTTACTGCATATTGGCATTGATTCTGCTGTATGTCTCTGGAACTGCACTGGAGCATTGGCACACCACTGTTCCAAAAGATTTTCCCTCAATTTCGATGACGGTAATGGAGAGCGCTGTCCAACACGTTTTGAAACCTGGTGATGGCGTAGACTGTCGCATAAGATTTATGCTAGGAATGATTTATCACAAGATAAGTGTGATCAATCTGCACTTTTCATGCACTTTTCCCTGTGAGAAAAAAACCCCACCACAGCAAAATGCCTTCCACAGTATGAGGGACTGTTTAAAAAAACAACAACAAAACAACATTGTATTTTTTGTTGTATCTTGAACCTCCGAGATGGTGCATTATATATTATCATCTCCTGAAGCATACATTCTTTTATGTTTTAACAGACAAGAACAAAACACATGCCTTCACCTATTTCTACGTGCTGTTTACAGCAGCACCCTTCTTATTTGATGGACCTCCTGCTGTTCCATGAATGTTGCTGGTAGTGCTCAGACATTCAAAGGTTTGTTCGCAGAGAGACTTCCAACAAAGCATAAAGCAGTCTTGCAGATTTCTGTGTATAAAAACACTGCAACAAAAAGCTGACAACAAAATCCATCGTTGTGATGGCCAAAAATGTGAGTGATGATGGACCTCTCCCTTTCTTTCTTTCATTTTTCATTATACTTAAGGTTACAGGATCTCCCTGTTCCAATTAGCACTGCAAATTCACTTCATTCACTTTTCCCCTTTTTTCATTAGTTACTTCTGAACCCAATGCAGCTTCTTGGATATCTTTTCATGAGCTGCTTCAGATGCTGGACTTCTAAGCTATGCAAATGTATTCGACGGGTGAAACTAAAGCAGCCTTTGTTGCTTTCCAGAGCCTCCTCCAGAGCCTCCTTCATCCGTTCCCTAGGATCGAAACCCTCACATTTCCTACAGTAATGAGAAGAAACGAAAGACGAAAATTATTTTGCCTGCTTGAACTTTACCGAGCAGACTACTGGAGCACGCAGAGCCATTCAAAAGACTGATCAGGGTTCTTTTGCTCGTGGCCGACGTCAGATGGCTTTGTCCTGATTATGTGGACATTTCTGCTGAGGATTTATGTGGAAATTACTTGGTAATGAATACGAGCTTTATGTGGCTTGCTGCTACTTAATCGTGTAATGAGGATTTTAGTTCAAAATATTTCTCATAAATGTTTCAGAAAAATAGTCTTAGCTCCAGCTTGATGGATGTTAGGGGCTTTGTGCATGATGATGGTGTGTGATGTGCTGGTTTGTTTGAAGGTTAGGACCCACAGATGCACTGGATAGGATCAATGGACACATCTTGTCTCTAAGATCAATGAGGTGACAAAAGTCTTTGGCCCTCTGTGTGTGCTGTCATCTACCAAAATCTGCTGTCACTGACCTTCTTTTGTTATTGAATTGAAGAAAAGAATGGAATTTTTACAGATGGGCAAAAATCCCTTTGATTTTAATTAGATTTGAGGAATCAAGCTATTCAGCACCTCCATTTTTCAGGACCAGAACTTCCTTTCCCCTGAACCGCAGCATGACACATTGGTCATTCTTGGGTTTTCATAACATATGACCATTAATATATATATATATATATATATATATATATATATATATATATATATATATATATATATATATATATATATATATATACACTATATTGCCAAAAGTATTCGCTCACCCATCCAAATAATCAGAATCAGGTGTTCCAATCACTTCCATGGCCACAGGTGTATAAAATCAAGCACCTAGGCATGCAGACTGTTTTTACAAACATTTGTGAAAGAATGGGTTGCTCTCAGGAGCTCAGTGAATTCCAGCGTGGAACTGTGATAGGATGCCACCTGTGCAACAAATCCAGTCGTGAAATTTCCTCGCTCCTAAATATTCCACAGTCAACTGTCAGCTGTATTATAAGAACGTGGAAGTGTTTGGGAACGACAGCAACTCAGCCACGAAGTGGTAGGCCACGTAAACTGACGGAGCGGGGTCAGCGGATGCTGAGGCGCATAGTGCGAAGAGGTTGCATCCAAGCCATACATCACCAAGTGCAATGCAAAGCGTCAGATGCAGTGGTGTAAAGCATGGCGCCACTGGACTCTAGAGCAGTGGAGACGCGTTCTCTGGAGTGACGAATCGCGCTTCTCCATCTGGCAATCTGATGGACGAGTCTGGGTTTGGTGGTTGCCAGGAGAACGGTACTTGTCTGACTGCATTGTGCCAAGTGTAAAGTTTGGTGGAGGGGGGATTATGGTGTGGGGTTGTTTTTCAGGAGCTGGGCTTGGCCCCTTAGTTCCAGTGAAAGGAACTCTGAATGCTTCAGCATACCAAGACATTTTGGACAATTCCATGCTCCCAACTTTGTGGGAACAGTTTGGAGCTGGCCCCTTCCTCTTCCAACATGACTGTGCACCAGGGCACAAAGCAAGGTCCATAAAGACATGGATGACAGAGTCTGGTGTGGATGAACTTGACTGGCCTGCACAGAGTCCTGACCTCAACCCGATAGAACACCTTTGGGATGAATTAGAGTGGAGACTGAGAGCCAGGCCTTCTCGTCCAACATCAGTGTGTGACCTCACAAATGCGCTTCTGGAAGAATGGTCAAAAATTCCCATAAACACACTCCTAAACCTTGTGGACAGCCTTCCCAGAAGAGTTGAAGCTGTTATAGCTGCAAAGGGTGGACCGACGTCATATTGAACCCTATGGATTAGGAATGGGATGTCACTTAAGTTCATATGCGAGTCAAGGCAGGTGAGCGAATACTTTTGGCAATATAGTGTATTTATATATATATATATATATATATATATATATATATATATATATATATATATATATATATATATATATATATATATGTGTGTGTGTGTATATACCTTTAAGTTTTATACACAGCTTGCTTACTGCAGCACTGCTGC
The DNA here is from genome assembly GCF_019097595.1 of Hemibagrus wyckioides. Lineage (NCBI taxonomy): Eukaryota > Metazoa > Chordata > Actinopteri > Siluriformes > Bagridae > Hemibagrus > Hemibagrus wyckioides. Next base: position 10,049,756 of record NC_080734.1, on the reverse strand, counting down.
TTATTAACACTCCGAAGGCCAAATGCTTGTCTTAAAAAAAAGGCCCACAATCCACTGTGATGTTGTAGGTGGCCTCTTGTTGATTAAGATTGTGCTGATGACACGGGTGTGTGAGTGTTTGGCATGAGACTCATTGGCAGTCTTAGGCTACACTTCCGTTGTGTCGCTCCCACACATCCTACACATCCATTCCATGCGCAGCTCCTGTCTGAAGTGATGTCTGTTGTCATGGTGACAAAATCCACAGCACACTCCTACTCAGACTCCAACTTCCTTGTTTTTCCTGCTCAATACATGCCAGGGAATAAATCGCTGAAGAGAATGCGAAGTGATTGCAACCTGAGAGTCCTCATCACCCCACGCAAGCATTGCGCAAGAGAGTTAGAAGGCTTGCATGAAGAAAACAACAACAACAAAAAAACCCCAAAAAATAAAACAATAATAATCTCCCAGGCAACTCAAAATGAATACTTATCTTGCCAGCAATCAGGCTTTTAAGCAGCTCTGACAAGCACGGGCCAAGGCTGAGCCAAGCATGTTGACAGTGATGCCTTGAAAAGCCTTAAAATTTCAAATGTCGATGATAAACAACTGAGACGAGATGAGCTGCGAACATATCTTTCCTTTTACTCCTGCTTCTGTCTCCCATATTTCCGTTCTTCTTCTCGCTCATCTGCTCCAGGGAGTTAGACAACAAGCTTGGCTTTGCTGCTTCCTTTCACTCTGCAGAACTACAGTGTTTCAGCTTGTATGTAGGCCAGGCAAGACTAAGAGACACAGTGTAATGGGTTCTGTGCAAGTGTCCGCAGTCTGGTACATCAAATAAACGTAAGCAGATTCATCAAGGCATGGAAGAGACTCCATTAGTGCACATGTGACAGTATGATTATGCATGTGATTAAACTCCCAAACACTTGCAAGCTCTTTAAGGCCATCAAACGTCAGATTCATTGTGTGGAAAAAGCACAGTGTAATTGGGCTCAGTAGGCAAACAACAAGAAGGCAGAGTTACATTTACTATTCAGAAACTTTACTGATGAACAATTATATCATCAGAGCAAAGCAGTGATTGCACTTCCAGTTTCAAAATAGCTTCTTTTTCACATTTTTTTGAACTGAAGCAAAACTTCAGTACAAGATCTGATTTATACTACATTATATGGTCAGAGGTTTTTGAACACCTATGTGTGCTTTTTGAACATGCTGCTTTAACACCCCTTTTTTCTGTTATAATAGCGTCCACTTGTCTGGAATGGCTTTCCACTAGAGGTCAGACAATGATGTTGGGTGAGAAGATCTGGGGTGCTGTCGGTGTTCCACTTTATCATAGAGGTGTTCAGTGGGGCTTAGGTCAGGGCTCTGTGCAGTCCACTCGAGTTCTTCCACTCCAGCATTGATAAGACCATGTCTTCATGGAGCTCGCTTTGTGCACAGCAGCATTGTCATGCTAGAACAGGTTTGAGCCTTTTAATTCCAGTAAAGGGAAATTGCAAATCTATATCATACAAATGCATTCAATACAATTGTGTGTAACTTTGTGGAATATATAGAAGTGGTTTGAAGGTCAGGTGACCCGAAGTGAATGGCCACAGTGAATATTTAACTTACATATAACCTACATTTCTCTAACAACTAGTGTACATTATACACAAGCAACATATTTATCATGGATATAATTTACCGTCATGCATAATGCCTAATGAATTAATTACCAAATTCAGGAATTAATTTTGTTATAAATACAGCATACACAGTGATAGGAGCAGGAAAACAGAGAAACGTCATGATTCAGTTTCGATACATTAAAAATAGATTGTTTATGCATCTCATTGACTCTCATTTTTAATTTCTATCATCTGTGTTAGTATATTTTTTTCTTTTTTCTGTTTTTTCTTTCTTTTCTTTTGCTGGAATGACCACTTGTTGCTGTTTAAAACATAGTAATGTAATAAAGGCTCTTTTTCATGATCAAAAAAACAAAAAAATCTTGTTTTTCTTTTATGGCTAACAGAATGAGTTTTATTGCTACATCTATATTTAATCATTCAAAAGAAAGAAAGTTTTGCTTTGAATTAAATAAAATAAATGCATGGCATTTATTTTCAGCAAACTGTATTTGTGTGTGTGTGTGTTTTAATTAGGTTATGTTTTGAGCTACAATTTTTTTTATAGATAAGAGCAGAGTGGATGGTAGAGAACTGTGTTAATTATTTAACTCATGTTTTTATACTAAAAACTAATGTGATAAGCCAAATGATGAAAAGTCTCTCTCTCTCTCTCTCTCTCTCTGTTAAAATGTACAATGATTTTGCATTTACCACCATATAGCCACAGCTCCACTGTCCTCTTTCTTGACATTCCAAGGACCTTTTGCTCCACATTTTCTTACACTGTGCTGGTAGGAGGGGAATGGCAGAGCTATGTAATATTATTTGACCCTGCTGCTTAGAACCAATTATTTTCCACCAAATCTCCAGTTAATCTACCATATCCACTTAGAAACTTCACTTAACATTAGACTTTATTTTGTAACTACATGAAAGCATGCAGCTGTCACAGCAGGTAGTGCTGGTTCCTCACAGTCTGAGCTCCAGTTACTGTCTGCGTGGAGTTTTGCATATTGTCCCTGCGTCTGCATAGGATGTTTCTGGGTAGTCTGGGCCAAAATAAACAGACTTACACATAGACAGACACACACACACACACACACACACACACAGAGCCATATGAATCAGAATATTCTATTCTATAATATTCCACTCTTGGAGATGCATTTCCGAAACTCAGACCCTAACCAGAGGTTGCAAACTTTACAAAGATTTTGTTTAAACATGTCAATCGTAATAAATAGCACAGCACTTTTGACTAGTTAGTGAGGTAATTAGTTTATAAATAATTAAACAGAATATTCGATGCCCAGTATACTGAACACATGAAATCTGCAAAGGGTTAAGGAAAAATACTATTAACAACTTAATACGAAAAAAGCGACGGCTATACACTCAGGTTTTCACAATGACCTTGGACATTGTAATGAATACTTTATTTCATATGATAATTTTTAATGTATAAAATTGAAATAACCGTCATAGCAGGAATCTTTAACGTTGACATTCATTCCACGATGCTCCCACGGTAGTGTATTACTCCGGAGGTGTCGATTAATTTTCTGTTACAGCACAGATCTGTCAGTACTAACGGCCGAATCTTATAAAAAAGTTTATATTAACGCAGTTGTTTTATTACAGTATTCTTACAGTAGTCTCAGGGACCTGACACTGATTTAGCTTAAGTCTTAAAATGTAAAATTTGTTTTTGGCCAAATGTATTTTGTGCTCACGTGACCATCACACCCATTTCCTTAAACTTTTGCCACAAAGTTGGAAACACACAACTGTGTAGAATGTCTTTATATGCTGTAGCATTACAACTTCACTTGACTGGAACTAATCGGCGAAAACTTGTTCCAGCATGACAATGGACCATGAAAACATGGTTTTTCAAGGTTGGAGTGAAAAAAAATTGAGTGTCCGGCGCAGAGCCCTGACCTCAACCCCACTGAACACCTTTGAGATGAACTGAAACCACGCCACAGATCTCCTCATCCAATATCAGTACCTGATCTTAATAAAGCTCTTGTGGCTGAATGATCGCAAATCACCACATCCATGCTATAAAATACAAGGAAAAGCCTTCCCTTAAGAATGGAGCTTATTCTAGCAGTAGAAGGAGACAGGCGTGAGTGTATAATTGTCTCTGTAGTAAAGCTTGCTGTAAAGAGAAGATTTATTTAGGATTTTTTTGGAAGGAAACTAATTTCCACACTGAGCTAAAACTGTTCATTTAAATGAAAGTGTTCAGATTTTATGCTTTACTACGAATGAGACTTGCTGCAGAAATATATTATTCACAAGGCAGAGAGAAAAAACCCCCAGTGAACTTCTACTTGCAGCTGCGGTAACATGATATCACAAATCAAACTGTTTCTGTAATGTCCCATAGGATTGAATGTAAGGTACGGTTCTTTAATAAATATAAAATCGTAGATAACAGCAGTATAAGGGAAAGAAAAAATAATCAATTATACTTGGGCTACGACACACCATGCTGCTGTCGATTAGTTTCCTATAATGGTATGCTATTTCATTTTTTTTTTTTATATATACACAAAGGCATTTCATATATATAATAGATAACTCAGAAAAAAAAGTCATCTAGTCACGGTTAAAATATTGCATTCAGTAATTTCTCAACATTTCCAGCAAATCACTAAACTAATCATGGAGCAATAGTTGGATAGAAACGTGCAACAAAATGGGCCAATTAAATGGTTCAGTATATTGGCTGTTTGCAAATGAGGAGGTTAAAAGTGTGAAAAAACTAGATGGATGCTATTTCAGCTTTTACCATAAAGGCAAAAGCAATTTGAAGAAAGATGGCTGTAATTTGGCTATTACTACAAAATCAATGGACCACATGTTATTTGTAAGTTTAAAAACATTCTGGATTGTAATCAATTCAAATCGGTAATTCCTGATGAAATCTGCAACGTTTTTGGAATTAGTTTTCATTTCCTACTGCTACGACTGTCAAAACCAGTTCAGTGCTTACTTACCTGGACTAAACACCTGCCTAATATGGTGTTGGTCCCCCGTTTTGCTTCCAAAACAGCCCTGACCCGTCATGCACTGTGTATTCTGACACCTTTCTATCAGAACCAGCATTAACTTCTTCAGCAGTTTGAGCAACAGTAGCTCGTCTGTTGGATCAGATCACACGGACCAGCCTTCTCTCCCCACATGCATCAATGAACCTTGGCCGCCCATGACCCTGTCACCAGTTCATCACTGTTCCTTTCTTGGACCACTTTTGATAGATACTGACCACTGCAGACTGGGAACACCCCACAATAGCTGCAGTTTTGGAGATGCTCTGATCCAGTGGTCTAGCCATCACAATTTGGCCCTTCGTCAAACCTTCAAACTCCCCCAAATTTCGATGAGTTCCCCAAACTCACTCAAATCCTTACGCTTGTCCATTTTTCCTGCTTCTAACACATCAAATTTAAGGACAAAATGTTCACTTGCTGTCTAATATATCCCACCCACTAACAGGTGCCATGATGAGGAGATAATCAGTGTAATTCACTTCACCTCTCAGTGCTCATAATGTTATGCCTGATCGGTGTATATTGTGTGTATCAGCAACAGGGGAAAGTGATCACTAAAAACTCTGGAATTGATAAATTTCTCATTTTACATTCAACTTTCATCTGTCTAATCCTAAATCCTCCTACATGTCGCATTAAAAGTTCTCTTAAAACAAAACAAAAAAGAACCCCAGAATGAAGATACTTCTTTCATTCCCATGTATTTAAATTGCGCAGTCATTATTTAAATCTTACAAGCTGCAACAGTTAAACTATTGTTTAGTGAGTTATAAGGATGGAAATCTCTCAGTGTGTGCTTTCGATACATTTGAATATTCATAACAAGCTGTTGGCACTCGTGTAAATATGCAGTTTATCATTTTGGAGTCAGCTGGCATCCATCGGTGGCGATACAATAGAGTGTCAGTGATGTATCGTGAATACTGAAACGCCCTTATTGTTTATGTTTCACACTGCTGTAAGACAAATGCACATGTCCTCTGAGCAGATGCAAAGTGATAAACCAGGTCAAAGCCCTGTGCTCTGTGTGCTCTGTGAGTCCCACATGCCATAACCAGGGAGGGGAAGAGGGGAGGTACGCTATAGATCAGGCATTGCGGATTGTTTATATGAAATCACTGCAAGCATTACCTTCTTCTTCTTCTTCTTCTTTTTCTCCCATTCTTCGTATTCTTATTATTATAAATGCTATCACATTAACATAAACCTGCACTGACATATTCCGACAGGCTTGAGTGGAAGTGCATTATCAATACGTTTTTTTTTACTGCAGTGTAGTAAGTGATTGAATTCTGTATCGGTTGATATTTTCGATGGTGTATGTAAATAGCTCAATACTGACACCTGACTTAATTTGCCTACAAACTGCACATGCTAATTAGACTCTGACGGGCGAGACGTGCAAAGTGCAGGGAAAAAGAAGACAAGAGTGTCTCTAATTACTCGCTGCTTGGGAGTGCTGCTATTTTTAGCGTAACAACAGTACAGTTTGGGCTCATACAGTATTGAGCTACACCTATAACCGCTAGTTAAAATCATTTGTGCATGTTTCTAGGAAAAAGAAAGAATGACGTCAGAGCTCATTCCTGATTGGTCAGTGCTACTGCGCTGGGTTAACACAGGATTTCAGAATCTGTGAAATGAAAACATGTTCATATTCAGTCCTTTATTAATCTTAAGCATCTTCTTGATAGAGGTCAGGGTGATGGTAGATCTGAGCGGATCACACGAACATCGGGTGCAGGGCAGGATTATAGGCTGGATAGAGCTGTATGGTTATTTATTGTTTTATTTATTTTATAAAGAGCTTTTTTATTCATTTATAAGGAAATAAATAGCGATTATAATATGAATATTGGGTATTCATAGACTTCAGTGACTGGTTGTGTGTGTGCGTATGTGTGTGTTTTCAAATGTAAATTTATTTCAATTATCTAAATCTATCTATCTATCTATCTATCTATCTATCTATCTATCTATCTATCTATCTATCTATCTATCTATCTATCTATCTATCTATCTATCTATCTACCCATCCATCCATCCATCCATCCATCTATCTATCTATCTATCCATCCATCCATCCATCCATCCATCCATCCATCCATCCAGGGGCGGACTTAACCAATAAGCGAGGTAAGCAGCCGCTTGGGGCCCCGACCAATTAGGGGGCTCCGACCAATTTCAAGAAACATATATAAATCATATAGTACTTATTAGTTTTCTATCATATATTATATGGTCTGTCTATAACCATATTGATTTTAACGTTATTATTACATCTTTTCAAATGTGGGCCCCCCCCCATGATTCATGAATAGTGGAACGTCCCTATCGTACTGCACATGTCTATCTATCTATCTATCTATCTATCTATCTATCTATCTATCTATCTATCTATCTATTGTAATTCTATACATGGTATCGTTATTGTGAGTATTCTGGTATTGTCACATAAAAACTGAACAAATGCACAAACATTTTAAATGAACACTTTGCATTCATGGCAGAAAGTGACAGCTCATCATAGTGACTTTAAGCTACAAAAAAAAAGCTGAGAGTTAGAGATTTGTAAAGCCTGCGTCCCGAGTCACTCTTTCATACACCTGTACTGCAGCTAAGCGAGAAAGCACTGTGTAAGCGGACAGAAAGTTCTTTTTAGCATCAGCCGAGTAGCGGATTGCTGCAGAGAGGACAGCACACGTGCAGTGTGCAGTTTCACTCCTGCTGAGAGTATGCTAGACTGACAGCTCAGCTACACTGAATAATACATTGTACAAATTTAATGCTCATAACTATTTTTTTATTTTAGTTTATTTTTTAGATGATTTGATTAGAAAAGAGTAGAATTCATAATGGAATGATTTTACAAGTAGCTGTTAGATGGAAACTTATGATATGACAAATGCTAAAAACAGAAGGTTTATGCCATTCTGGCATCATGATATAAAAATCTTAGAAGCAGAAAGCTTCTCTGATGGCCAGAGAAGACAATGAAAGGGCATATGAGACTCAGTTTACTTACTTTGTCTGACATGCTGTGCCACATCATCACAATTATACCACCATTATGAAATAACATATCTGAAGTAGGGCTAGCTACATCTGCTAAGAAGAGGTCATCCATCCAGTCATCCATCCAGTCATCCATCCATCCATCCATTCATCCATTCATCCATCCATTCAATCAATCAACCAACCAACCAACCAACCATCCATCCATCCATCCATCCATCCATCAATCTGTCCATCCGTCCATCCATTTAGCAAAAATCTACATAACTTGTATTAGGTGTTATGTTATGTGAACTGGCATGGCAGTCTTAAAAGCCGATATCTGTTGGATTAAACCTTTGTACATGTTTAAATAGGTTAGTTAGTCATCATCAGGATACTTTTGACTAAAAATCATTCTCAAGTAAATGTAATGTTATGTCAACAAATGTACTGTGGAAGTACACAATCAGGCATAACATTATGAGCACTGAGAGGTGAAGTGAATAACACTGATTATCTCCTCATCATGGCACCTGTTAGTAGGTGGGATATATTAGGCAGTAAGTGAACATTTTGTCCTCAAAGCAGGAAAAATGGACAAGCGTAAGGATTTGTGGGAGTTTGACAAGGGCCAAATTGTGATGGTGACTGGATCAGAGCATCTCCAAAACTGCAGCTCTTGTGGGGTGTTCCCAGTCTGCAGTGGTCAGTAGCTATCAAAAGTGGTCCAAGGAAGGAACAGTGGTGAACTGGCGACAGGGTCATGGGTGGCCAAGGCTCATTGATGTACGTGGGGAGTGAAGGCTGGTCCGTGTGATCAGATCCAACAGACGAGCTACTGTTGCTCAAATTGCTGAAGAAGTTAATGCTGGTTCTGATAGAAAAGTGTTAGAATATACAGTGCATGACGGGTCAGGGCTGTTTTGGCAGCAAAATGCAGACCAACACAGTATTAGGCAGGTGGTCATAATTTTATGCCTGGTCGGTGTATGTTAACTCTAAAAACACCTCAAGTAATAGTTTAAAAATATTCAGAGTCATTTTCTTAAACACTAGCTAACCAAGAATAAACCAGAATCATTCATGTGATCCTTCTAATTCATGGCAGGCTGAATTCCTGAATGCTTTTCATTCGAAAACTCGCCGAGAGAACATCAGACACGTCATGAGCACTCTATTGCACTTTGACATTGGAAAGCTCTTGCAGGTGAAGTCACTGATGTTAATGATTAATGTCACTGATTGTTGCATCCTTCACATCTCCTCGGCGATGTCACCTCCATGATTAGCAGTTAATATTTGTTGTCTATGCAAAGTAAAAAAAACAAAACAAAAACAATGATCAAACAAATATAATGAGGTCACACTTGAAGGAAAACTAGTAGAGCATTGTTAAAGCGCTTAAAATGTACGCAAATAAAAATAAAAGTCAACCCATTTTAAACTACTTAATTAAGCACACTTTAAAATACCTAATTAAAATAATGAGAATAATTAATATTTATGTTACACCCCTGGTCATCATCAAGGGTATATAAAGCTTTCACATAGCCTAATGAAATGTTGATGCCACTAATGAAATATTAATCCCATTAATATAATACAGTACTGGGTAACCCAGGTAATTTCAGAGTAATCCAGTTGCAGGTAATCTTTCCTTGCGATGTCATCATTTATTTTGGCATTTTTATATGAAAGTAAGACACAGAGAAAAATAGACCGGTGCGGTCATGGGATTGGCAGCACGTTTTGCTGTGAGTAGAGGCCTGCATGTCATCATGGAGATCAGAGAGCTGCTGAAGGTTGCCCTCAGCCAATCTCTCTCCTCTTCTCCTGCTCGAGCAGGCAGGCACAGTGAGAGGCAGCAGCTGACACACAGAGTCTTGATTTCCTCCTCTTATTGCCTTCTCACCACAAAGCAAAGGCTGAGCTCTTGACTCTGCTCCTGTAAAGATCCCCGAGGCTCAGCACTTCAGCTCCACCATGCTGCTTTACACTTCTCTCAGCAAAGCCTGGCGGAGCATCTTTTCTTCTACAAGACAGCTTCCAAATCCTGCTTCAAATTCATAACGGCAGATACCTGAAAATACGCCAATCCACCTTTCCTCTATTGATGTTTTTATTATATTATATTAGCAGTGCTCACAGTTAACCATTTATTTCACAAACTTAACTCATGGTAATAATATCAATATTATTATATCTAATGCATAATTAATATTATCATAGGTTCAAATTTTATTCTGCTGTATCCTTTATGCATGGAATTGATTCAAAATTGAATGAATTGGATTATTTCTCATACTGTTACAAGCATGACGGGAAAACAATTAAACATCAGTACTACTAATGCCATTCTAAAGGAGCTGCTTGACTGTATGCTGTATGAATATGTTCTTAGGGTAACTTTAAAATTCACTACAGCACATAAGTATTATAACTTAATTTAGTTTGAGGCTGTGTGGTTATTAATGTTGTCTTGCCACATTAAAATCTATGGTCACGAGCCACTGCTCAGCTAAACATAGCGTTACATTTATTTGCGGTTAAAAGTATCTGATAAATTAGTGTGGAAAATAAGAACACATTCAGGGTTGTAATTGGAATGAGAGGCATCAAAGCACTAATACCTGCAAAATCCCCTGGCTCCTCTTTAACGACATATTTCTGGTAAATATTTTCGAGAATCAGTCTCGAAAGCATGCTTATATATGCCTCAGTAACATACTTATTAGAAAGGATGCTGCATCTTTACCAACAAACTTTCCTTGCCATTTTCTTCTCTCTCTCTCTCTCTCTCTCTCTCTTTTTGATGCTGTTGTAATAATTAGATGTGTGTGCTGTCCCAAAATCCCCTGTAGCCCTAGGCAAACTCTGATTTTAATCCCCATCTGTCTCCGTGGAGAGAACAGACTAACAGAGAGACACCTTATTTTAACTCACAAATATGAAAATGCTCCTGCTGGTGAATGGATTGTACCTGAAAGTGCTTGCCATTACTGCTGAAAGAACACAGAATATTTTACGGCAGCACAGGTAGGGAATAGCAGTAATAAAAAAAAAAAAAGAAATAAAAAAAAAAATAGAAGAGAAAGGGGCTAGAAATGAAGAATAGCTTCAGCGGGCCTTCCTCCAAAATAATCAAAAGTCTTTACTGCCATCCTTGTTTGAAATGACTGCAGCTCCACTATATTAAAGTTGTACAGCAGTGGTACTTTTCTATATACATATGCATATTTATCTTTTAAAGTACAGTGTGACTTTTAGGTCCTTTTTTTTTGTAATACTGGAGAATAAAAGTAAGAAATCAGAATTTCATTTCATTCAGGACCTGGTGTGCAACCAGGCTTAACCCTTGGCTCTTACATTTGCCAGCATTCTGCATGTGTAAATGGGAAGCTCTGTGTTGCACTGTGCACTAGTGGGCTTTAATCCTTAATTCTCTGTACCAGTGATGTGCACACTTCACTGCGCTTTCCCCCTCTTTAATACGAATTACTTTAATTATGAATGACAAACAAGCATAAGAAAAAGGTTGGAAACATCTGAGCTTGTCTCATTGGGTATGCATGAGAGTGTTGTCTCTTTCTGTGCCTATGTGTGCATTCGTGAGAGTGTTTGTGCTGTGTGTGTGTGTGTTGTTCAGAAGGTGGGGGCAAGCTTTGATCAGAACTTGGCATGATTACTGTTTGCTTTTTATAGCTTTGTGCTCCAGAAAGACCCCCCATCCACCTCTAGTCATAGCCTAGGAAAGTGTTTCTCCCTATGCTCACTGTTAGTCTGTCTCAGCCTTATTCTTCCCAGCATGCAGTGAGAGAGAATGAAAGAGACAGAACCATGGGCTCTCTGCCACAGCTGGTGGACGGCCATCCAGTGAACACTTTTTCAGCAGGAGTTTTGTTTGCTTCCTACTTTCACCCTCTACCTTTTCTTGTTCCGTGCGTCTCTCTTTTAGATTACGCAACATAGAGGAAATGTGGCATAGCCTCGTTTTTTTAGTGGGATTAGTCACTTACAAGGTCGTACGGTGGGTGGTATTGAAGGCTTTCTGATTTCTGAATTAACCTGAGACGGCAGCTTGGATTTATACTGTCACATGTCTCACACAAACATAAGTCTGTGGGTGAGAAAGCGGTGGGATTCTCGACACCACTCCTATCCTCTGCTGCTCTGCGTCTGTTCGTTTCCTAGGTCTGGGGTTAACACACAGAGTGTACCTCATGTAAAATGAACACGTTTCCTGTAGCTGGTCTAACACTCATTAAGAGCAAATGAGCCACAGAATACTAGACAGTACAGTGGACCGAAGTCCAACAAACTTAACATAGCTGATAGTCAGCTTTTAGTCCTCTGTGTTGTGACTCACTCTGGCTCAAACCAGCCGTTACGTTTCCTGCCAGAGCTCCTTAGGTTATAACTCTGTGGTGTTAGCAGATCTATGGCTGTTCCTTGGAGGACAGACCAAGCAATAAAATTACTTAAGTCTTATAGTGCAGTGAAAAAAAAAAGGTTTTTAACCTTCACTGCACTCCAAGGACTCATTACTTCCAGAGAGTATCAGAGATTTCCATACAACATGCACTCTGCAGTTTATGAACCTTTTAAAATTGTACTGTATCAACATCATTAAGAGAACCCAAGGTGATTGTGATAAATGTTTCCGGATTGAATTCGCAAGTGTCATCACAGGCATTCTGGACTTTTAAAAAAATGTTTATCTTTCACTTTTAAGAGTGTATAGAGAGGAGTTAATATCAAAGCTTTGATTGATATTGTACTGTATATCAGTATTCAGACCTCAGTATTAACAGCAACACTGCTCAGATTGCAATTTAATGAAATATTACAGATAAAACAATATAGTATTGAAGATGATAGATTTAGGTGATGCGCTATGAAAACCACAGTCCCTGGTTCGGTCCTGAGCTCAGGTTACTGTTTATACAGGGTGGGGCATAAAGATCTCCCACATTTGGAGTGGGCACCGTATGGGCTGTAGTGGCAGTAGAGAGGCGGGTCACGCAGCACGACGTTCGCTTGCAGTGTTGAGGGAAATGTTTCCTGGGCATTTGATCTCTTTAAGGGGAGACGTGGGGTGGCTGGCAAGGTCACCAGATTTAAGCCCTTGTGACTTTTTCCTTTGGGGATACCTAAAGGAAAAGGTTTTACGATATCGTCCTTGAAATCTTGAGGATTTGAAGGAAAGGATCCAAGAGGAAATCGACGCAATACCACCTGAGATGACACAGAGAGTCATGGAGAACTTCCGGGAACGACTCCATCAATGTATTGCCAACAACGGCCACCATTTGTCTGATATAATTTTTAAAACCCATTAAAACAAAACTGTTTTTTGTGTACTTTTCAAAAATATAATCACTTTTTTTCTAGATAGTTGTGTTCTTTTTTATATTCATTCAAAATCTTTATGCCCCACCCTGTATGTTTCATTATTTCACATGCTTTACATGTCTGTATATATTTCCCAACTCCAACATCATGTTAGTGGGTAAACTGGTTATCCATATGTGTGAATGAGTATATGAATGTGTGTTCATTGTGCCCTGCGATGTTCTGGTGTCCAGTCCAGGGTGTAATCCCACCTCATGCACATGTTCCCAGGATAGGCTCAGGACCTACACAACCATGGTAAAGTAGTAACTAAAGATGAAGGAATAAATTGCCTACATAAACCCTTGGACCATGAATTTGCTCAGAGGAGGTAGCGAATTGATCAGAATTGATTTTGTAACGCAAAATCAAGCAAACTGTACAAAAGTATTTCAACATTACCTCAGATTTTCCACAGATTTGAACCAAGACACGTTGTGTGACGTCATCACAGCTCACATTCAACCAAAGCCATCCTTAAATCACAAGCATCATAGACAGAAATCACGTATGTGCCTTCACTTGTAGGTGAAGAATCATTTCTTTTGACTCAAGGAGATAAAGTAACCACTGACCCGAATGCATCAGCACAACTTGTGTGTATCCAGTAGCCCTGCACTTTCTGCTAAGCATACCTAAACCATTTCCTGCTCTTTTATAAATGATTGTGAAAAAAATTGATTCAAACTGATAAGATTATGAGATTGATTCTTTCTTGGAGAGCCGTTGGCCTTTTTTTCTTTTTTTCTTTTTTTTTTTTACAAACAAATAATCTGTGGCTCTTTGTTTTAGGAACCTGTTAATAATACAGTATATTTATCATCTTAAATGACACTTTCATGTATTTTCAGATATTTTTCAAAGGTGTTTTCTGAATTAAGTGAAGCTGACATGTCATGCCTTTCTATTACTTACCATTATAACCACATAATAATAGTTCTAGCCATCCTGAGCACCTAGTACAACTCAGATGCTCAAGACTCACAATTTGTAAACCATGACATTTTTGCATTATGCTACGACTATAAATTAAACGTAAACACGTAACCATTTTGACCTAGAGACATATTGAAAAAGTACAAAAAAGTCTTATCTTTCTAGTCATATACATTATATATATGATAATGTAATGCATACAGTGCATGGCCAGAAGTCTGTGGTCACCTGACCATCACACCCATATGTGGTTCTTCCCCAAGCTGTTACAACAAAGTTTAAAGCAGCAAGATTGGATGGAATTTTGTATACTGCAGCATCACAATTTCCATTCACTGGAACTAGTGGGCTCAAACCTGTACTGTGCATAACAATGCTCCTGTGCACGTCCTTGAAGATGGTTTGTCATCATTAGATCGGAAGAACTCGAGTGTCCTGCACAGAGCCTTGACCTCAAACCCGCTGAACACCTTTAGGGATGAACTGAAATGCAGACTGCCCCCAAGCATCACCCATCATCAGTGTCTGACCTCACTAAATGCTCTTGTGGCTGAATGAGCAAATCCGCACAGCCTTGTTCCAAAATCTTGTGCCTTCTCAGAAGAGTGGCAGCTATTATCACAGTAATGTGGGACTAAATCTGGAATGGGATGTTCAGAAACCACGAGTCTGATGGTCAGGTGTCTTTTGGCATCTAAACTGTATATTTACAGGCATTACACCTTTATTTTTGAGAAACGAGCTAGAAAGCTTGCAATTAAAAACATATAAGTCAATATTAGCACTCTTTTCCAGATAGCCTTTATTTCACATGTAAATCACTGTTATTGATGTGAAAACATCAAACTTTACAGCAGATCACATTGTATGTTTCACACACAGTTGCTCATACCTGGTTTTATTGCTGCAATTTATAACAACATATGATGGGGGTAAGGGGTGTGTGTGTGTGGGAGAGAGAGAGAGAGAGAGAGAGAGAGAGAGAGAATCATGAGGCATAGCCTTAACATGAGATCACCTCATCAACTTCTTGTAGCTGGATTAATTTGAAAGTGAGTGTCTGTAGCTGGCCAGGCTAATGAGGAATCTGACTTCTTCTCTGAGCTCTGTGGTGTTGCCATGTGCAACCTGGCTGTCCGCAAAACAGGTGCTCTTCAAAAATGGATGCATTTTCAGTCTCATGGCACACAGCAGCCTGCTTAATTGGAGTGGCACTGTGAGAAAGCAACAAGGCCCACTATTACATATTAGATAACAACCAAAATGAAAAAGAATCCACTTTGTTGTTATGTTTGTATATGTATAATAGAGCTACAGTACAGTGAGGGATGTAAGTGTTAGGACACTTTAGCTTTTATTATATAATATACTTCCAGTGTGTATATCCACTTAAAATTTACAGACTTAACGCCTTTTCCTTTTAACTTTCTATATAAAAATATAATCCAAAAAATGTGCATTCTCAAGCATAAACAAAGAATCTTTAATACTTTGTTCTAAAGCCGCTGTTGGCAGTTACAGGCTAGAGATGTCTACAGTAAGTAATTAGGTTTTTGGAACCATTATGGTTCAGTTTTATCCTCTTGCCCAATTTTCTCTTCCACAAAGTTATGAAGGTCCCTCTGATGGACTCGTAATTTCGAAATCATCCATAAATCTTCAATAGGATTTAAGTCAGGGAATTGGCTAGGCCATGCAAGGCTTTCCTTAGTTATTTTGGCTACAGGTTTAGGGTCATTGTCTTGTTAGAACCTCAATATTCTTCCCAGATTAATTATTTTTTTGGCTGATGATATTGAATTCTCCTTTGTCCTCAGACATCACTCCATCCATATTTCCTTTGATGATGTCCTAGTACCTTTTGCAGCCCCATATCATGATACTCCCACCTCCATACTTCACTGTGTATGGTGTTGTTAGGATCATACATGCAAGTCTTCTTTATCTAAATGTGAGTTGAATATTTGCCAAAGAGTTCTATTTCTCTTTTATATTATTTTGGACTGGAGATAATTTCAGAGCAGTTTGTTGCACTATGTAACTGTTAATCCTACTGCTTTCAGCTCATCCTGCAACTTTTCCATTGACTCCTGGCTCCTTTCTTACCTCTGTGAGCATTTCTTGCATGGGATCATCAGTTGTGGTTCCCTGAACAGTCCACCTGCTTATTATGCAGTTGACCAGTATGTTAAAGGTGTTAGCTACCTCTCTGCCATATTTTCTGCTCAATAATGTTGTTCCTGACAAATCTATCCATGATTGCAATTGCAACATCATTTATAATGTCTTATATAATGGTTTCATTTGCATGAGGACATTTTTTGCAGCATTTCTGTATAGAACTTGACACTCACTCACACACAGAGTATATATAATGTATATATGTTATGCTTATAAAAGATTTATAAGATTTATATGTTTATGCTTATGAATATGAATAGATATATGGATATATAAGTGGGTGCATATTAAATGACAAACCCACTACTAAAGATACTTATTTCCTCTTATTGAAACAGATATTTGGGTTAAGGGTACCCAGTGACAAGGAATTGGTAATTTAATACATTTTTTCCTCCTGAAAGTATAATACTAAAACACCAGTGTCTGAATTTAACATCCACACAGTTGCTTGTGCACTACCATGCCTTTCAGAGGCACTCTGTATTTAGTATTGGCAGACACTGCAGCAGAGGGAGCCCCAGCAGAGAGAAGATTAAATTATCTTCCCCGGTAGGAGTACTGGTGTCTTCATTGGACTGAGGCTATTGTTAATATGCAGTGACACATGCATACTTCTGAAATGATCCTAGATGTCTTGTCATGGATCATAAAATTCCCCAAGGTGCCTTTTTGCACATCACATATTGAGAACAGTTCCTGCACCTCTGTTATAAATCACAGCCTTTCCATTATTAGAAAAAAAAACTGTCCTTATTATATTGGCCAAGACAAAATTATACTGATATTGAGCAACTTCACGATCTGGCTGGTGGTATCACTCTCTTTTGAGTTTGGGAGAGCAAATGGACTGATTTTCTGGTTCGTGTGGTCTGTAAATAGGTGTGTGATTCCTCTGGGACATGGTGAAGAAAGCAGAGATGATTGATTCACAGTCCACCCGGTCGGTACATTTCCCACATTTGTTACTAAAATGTGTCTGTCAGCTAATGACCCTCTTTAGAATTAATTTTCTACTTCCTTTGTAAATGACCGCAAAATGAGATAACAGCAGAGTGAAATCTCTTTTCATCTCTGTTTTGTTTTTTCCGGCAAGTATTGAAAGTGCTTCGGTACTGAAAGACTGACAAACAATTATTATTATTATTATTATTATTATTATTATTATTATTGTGCAGACTGCACAGCTTAGGGCACGGTTTGAGTAGAACAGCAGCCAATGAACAATAACCATCTTCTTTTGATTTAATACACTGTGTAGGAAAACACCAGCTCTCAAGCCATTTGAGCATGTGTGGGATGTGCTGGATAAACATCACACCTTCAGAGGTCTTGTGGAGCCTTAAAGGGTTAAAGCAGTTTTGGTGGCACGAAGGAGACCTACACAACCCTCTTACTTAACCGACTTAACCCTAAACTTCTCCGTAAATTAGATAAATGTTATTCGCTCTGGATAAGGGTGTCTGCCAAATGCCCTAAACGTAAATGTACACAATTTTAGGCAGGTGGTTTTAATATTATGGCTGATTAGTATACACACTTGCCTAATATTGTGTAGCTCCCCCTTTAGCTGCCAAAGCAGCTCTGACCTGGTTAGAGTGTGAGGTGGGGCTTCCATGGATCAGCCTTTTTTGGCTAGCACATCACATAGATGCATTATCAGGTTGAGATCTATCTATCTATCTATCTATCTATCTATCTATCTATCTATCTATCTATCTATCTATCTATCTATCTATCTATCCATCCATCCATCCATCCATCCATCCATCCATCCATCCATCTATCTGCAGTTGGTTGTGGTTGTGAACTCCTATCTTCTCTGCCTGATCAAAACAGTGTGGGTGTGTCAATCCACATCAGGATTGTCAGTGGCATCTGTTTCCATGGCAACACAATGACAGTGGTGGAAAAGAGAAACATTTCTGTTTTTGTGCTTACACAAGTTATAAGCCACATTGTTGCAAGGTCGTATTTTGTTCATATGTCTAGAGGCGTGTTGCTCTCAGCAAGTAACATAAATAAGGTAAAATCATGGTTTTTGCTCAAACAGATCGACTTATTTCTTAGGAAAAAATAAATAAAAACCCCTGCACTGATTACCATAGCACCATAGTGCTGCAACACTGTAGAAGCTGCACAGTTCTGCTTCTGGTTTAAATTGCTACTGAGCTACATTAATTGAATTAAATGTATTGCAGTTGGACGTGGACCTAACCATATTTGTATGACTAATGCCTTGGTTTTCCTCCAAGGTGCCAGAATTAATTGAGACTTGTAATGCTTGCATTTGCACAGGCACAATTATTATTAAACTTTTTGCCACTTGACTGCATTCCTTAGGCATCTGTAATTATTTTTAATTATTACTTTTAGTGTTACCAAATGGAGATGGGGACACAATAGCAATGATATGAACAACAGTTTATTTGATTTGTTTTGTGTCCTAAATATCATTTTGACCGCCTAAGTGCATGTTCCTCTGTAATTGTGCACAATAAAATACCCCATAGGGTGCACAGAATTGCATAGTTGCTATTATGAATTATTGAATAATATTAATTCAGAATATATTACTCTTTATCTTGTACCCTATTGCTTAGGTATGCTTGACAGAGATGTAGTGGCTTTTGTTACTTTAGCAGGCAATTATCTAGCAACCTTGATCCAAGCACTATGCAGTGTTCAAAAATTAAAGTAATGGGAACACTGTAGAGTAGGTTTGAGTAAAATGCCTAAAATCATATCATTATAGCATTGATTAGCAGACTCTGTCCAACACATGCATAGCTCATTAAAAAAATGAATCGGTGTCAAGCTTGGCTGTAGGGGTTAAATATATCTAAGTGAGGCAATGGTTGTTTACTCAGTAATTGAAATTTCAGCTTTCCCTCCCTCAGCTAATTAAATGAGCTGTCATCCATGATTGATTTTCACATTTTCACATTTCAAGGATGCCTGCCTTTTTGGTGTATCATTAGCAGCCTCATATTGACTTGGCTATGTGGTGTTTAAATCCGAGGAGCGCAAATTCCATGTGTTATCACACAGTGATAGCGCGTGACAGGGCACAGTAGCTCATGTGTCATTGTTCTTGTATGATTTCAGCAATAGTGCTATTGAGACTCTCCTGCTGATTCATTACTTTGAGGCATTCAGGCATTCTCTGAATGTAGCAGATCCTTGAATGATCAATGTAGGAAATTTTGCCACATTTATTATGGTGGCTTTCATAGACAAGACGTCTGTATTCTGGGAAGCTGGAACAGAGCTCCATAGAGAGTTTCCAGACATTAGTTCCTTTTTCTTGGTGCTTACAGCAAATCACTTGCACTGGTGTAGCTCAGCAGTTAAGGTACTGTGCTAGTGATTGGGATGTTGAGTTCAAATCCCAGGACTACCAAAGAGCCACTTTTGTGCCACTGAGCAAGGCACTTAACCCTCGGTCTATAGAGGATCACTTCCTGAGCTGCACTGAGGTTTGGAGGAATTTCAGTGGCCCTAAGAATGCTCTTATTTTCAATTCATGGCCTTGCATTAATGAAGATTACTAATTAGACCGCAAATTTGTTTTTTCTTTCTGCTGCAGTTTAATAGAAGTGGTCTAGAATAGTCTTTTATGAATTGTAGAGTACCACCATCTTCCATATTTTGGCATTTCTATTTTAGCTCACCCAGTTCAACCTAGTTCAGGACTGTTAATTAGCTGTTTTGAAAGAGGTCTGTTTGGAGCATGTGCAGAGCGGTGGTCCTTCAGGAACAGGGTCAAGAAACACTAAAGTGCTAATTTGGTTTAAATTTGATGTCAAAAACTGTGAGTCATTTCAATAAAAATGATTGCAGCAGCATACATATTTTGTCTGACAGTCTCTTTATCTCATAACTGCCATCCATCACTTTATTTTCACTTATTAATCAAGTGATCATTTTTCGGTGTAAGTGCAGAGCTCAGCTGCATGCTGAAGATCAGCGGTGCTGCTGTGCAACCTGTTCAGGCCTAGGCTGCTGGCTATTATTGAGCTAGCTCCTGCTGTGTGTCCTGGTTAAAAAGGACTCATTGAAAAACACGCTGCAGCACTGATGGAATCTGCAAACAAAGAGCTTCTCAGTAGCCCACTTAATCACTCAGCTTCTCTGCTGTGGATTTGCTCAGCTCCTTTGGCCTTCACATTTAAATGCCATCAATGCATCGGTGCAATCAATGCTAAAGAATGATTTTTTTCTATATCATATGATTATACAATCAAATATTTTTTCCACTGGAGTTTTGTAATGTTTACCCAAAGGCTACCCAGGCAGAGACTATATGTAAATGTAATTTTATATTTAAAACCTTAAATTTAGAAACTGTTCTTTTCCAATGAGGCTTTCAGGAATTTTTAGTAGTCTTCAACAGAAACATATTTTTAAGCTAGTACAAATAGACAAAGGTCAGCTTCCAAAGGTCAGTACCTTTCAGTACAATGAGTTGGTACAGCAACAGTGTTCAGGGTTATTGTATCTCTGCTCATGCTTTTATTGTGTTATGTTCATTTTCATTATATATGCTATAGACGTCTATGGACTGACATGAAAGTGCAACTGTGTCATTCAAAATAGATCAAATGATCTTTTAGCGCTAGGCTTTGATGTTGGGCTTAATTTTGGACGTGCTGACCCTCTCAAATACTGAGACATAGCAAGGCTGGGTGAAGTCCTACATAAAATGAATTCAGGTAATTATTAACGGAAGAGTGTGTATCAGTGTTATATATGTAAATACCAGCACAGCTTGAAAGCTAGTTTGGTGTAATCTTTGACTCATTGTAGCAACAGGTTACCGTGATGGCTCCTGCTAATGTGGAGAATTGGGTCAACATTCACTTCTGCACTACAGCATTTTGTTAGAAACCTTTTACAGTTAAGGCTAGTGAATATTCAGATGTGCTGTATTCTGTTCGGCATTATCTATAACATAATTTCACACTGTAGTACAACAATAAATCGCAGATAAACCCAGGAAGTGTTGCATCAGCTCCTACCTTGCAGTTTTGCTTGATTAGTTGTTACTGACGGACCTAAAAAAGCTTACACGTACACAACTCTAAGGCTCAAGAGATGCCTTGGCACAACATGCATTCACATTATTTGCATTCATGTCTACTGGGGATTGTGTGTCCATTTTGCTTGTGTCAGTGCTAATTAAGGCCTGTAATAGGAAGAAAGAGGAATCCCAAAGGTACGGACCTTATAGAAGTTAGAAGAGCAACTCCCTCTCTGAACTCTTTCCATCTGCACTAACAACAACCCTAAACTCTAAAGATCTTGTCACTTTCTTTAAAGAGAATGTTAGCAATATTTCGTCTGCCTTCACTCTCCCACAAGCCATATTCCTGCTTTCAGCTTCTTAATATATTTCTGTTTACTTGCTATTGCTACTAGTACACAGTAATCCCATCTAATATCTGCAGGACCTCATGCCATTAACAATGCTTGAGGTCTCCCATAACCGCTTCCTCTTCATTACATGCATCATAAATGGTTCCATAAAATCAGCCAGTGTACTAAACAACTCCAACACTGTCAGGGTGTTACATATTGTCAGAACACTCAGACCAAACCTCTCTGGCATCAGCAGATACCCAGCGCTCTCTCTTTCATATCTATTGAGCAACAATCAGTTGTCTCTCTCCAGACTGATCTGGCTTCAATCTGACATTGTTTAGACCTTTAAATCAGCCAGCCTGTCCCTCAAGGCCTAGTACTTGCTCCTCTAATCATTTCTTTCTATACCTGCTCTCTCGGTGATGTGATACATGGATTTTCCTACCATATTTATGCTGATGACAGCTAACTCATTATTTCCTTCCCACCCGGAGATTCCCATCAACTTGTATCTTGACATGTCTGGCAGGCATCTCATCATGGAGGTTATTCTCTAAAGCTAAATCACCGAGTTAACAACTGCTAAAAACTGAGCTGCCATATTTTGGCAGCTGGAATGCCATGTAAGGGAGTGCATGCCCATGCCTTGATCATGTCAATTCCTTGATCACTCTGTCCAGAAATGGATAAAATGCTGGATGGTCTAGTTATTTTTCTTGGTACACAGTGCAAACCTTGACCTTCCATCCATCAAGAGACAAGACAGACAAGCTTATTTTCTGTGCTGCTGCACAGATGGTGGAATAAACCTCCCTTGGTTGTCTGAATAGTGGCGTCCTTGCTGTCGTCAAATGCAGACTGAAGATTAAGTGCGCACTTGACATAAGAAGGAAGTATCTTTTTTTGCTCTCTTTTAGAATCAGGCCGATCTGCACTGACATTAGCATGCTTTTCAGTAGCATGTTTTTCAATATTTTCAACATTCACTAGAGTACTTCTGTAAGCAATACTCAGGAAAAGCTTTTCCCAAATAGTGCAAATACAAATACAATTGTAACTAAGCACAGAAGAATTATTGGATGATTGTATGATTTTGTACAAAATATGTTCTGCTTATTTAATCATTTTCAGTTACGGCTTTATACCGCTATGCGTCATGTTAGATTTCATGAATCCTGTGTTAATGCATCCTGAAGACAGCAGTCCATCACACAGTACCATGCACACACAAATTCACGCTCTCATTCACACCTGTAGGGAAATTTGAGTAGCCAATCCACCTACTGCGATGTGTATGGAAGGAAACCAGAGGACTTTGAGGAATCCATATGGACATGGAGAACAGAAGCAGGCTAAGACTCTAACCTGAGCTCATGAATGACCCAGGGACACTGTGAGGCAGCATTGCTACCCTCTGTGTCCCAGAGCCTCCTGTTCGCCTTGTTCTGAACACTTTTTGCCACGTCTGATGGTTTTAATGCCCTTTTAAATTATTCATATTTTTTTTCTAAAAACAAACATGTAAAATATGGTGAGAGAATATATCTGTTTTCTCTAATAAATCTCCCTTCAATCATTCCTTATGCTTAGGTTGAACCGTATATAATAGGTTAAACTATATAATAAATATCTATACCACTGTCTGTCTCTATGCCTCACAAAAAAGCATGAATTAGCTTCAATGCTTTAAATTTTCACACCTTTCTTTATGATATGCATAATTCCTCACTGAGAAACCTTTAGTCTCAGGATAAAAATTTATTTCTCTTAAAAGAGAATGGCTCAGGGGTTCAGTCTGACTCCCGTGGATCGCTCTGAAAAAGCTCAGTGTGGACTTTTACAGTTCTGATTCATCTTAAAAATAAATGGTCCATGAATCCATAGCCCTTCTGTCATACTAGACAGGAGGAAAAGCCTTTTGAAAGATTGCTGAGCTCTTTTCTTTCTTCCTTGTTTCTCCACTAGCCTGACGTTTAAGGAGTAAACCTAGTGTCTGAAGAGGCTCCACTGGAGTAGAAATGCATTAGTAGCTCTTCTGTTGTGACAGGTATCTATAGATGCCATTGACTTTAAATTAAAGTGAGGTATGTGGTGATCAGTCATACGAGAACACACTCGACAGAGGCTCAGACCTTTGATGCATTAGCCTGCTTCTTTCAGCTTCACAGCTCCCATGCAGGGATCAGAGCTGAATTAGCCCAGTGACCCACAGCAGCATGTCCACACTCCTGGTGCTTCAACTGCACCCCACACAGAACAAAGGCTTTCTAGTAGGATCATATTAGCCCTTCTCTAGATATAGCCTTGTTTTCCAGTACCAATCTCGATTCCTTTTGTATAAAGCACCAATTCAATTCTACCTTTTAATAGCACTGCTCTGATCTGTCTTGATGTTTAAACATAATGACAAATTTTCATTGTGTCATTTGCTCAATTTGTCATTTCTGACGTGCTAAAACAGCAAACTGTCTCTGAAGTCCTGATTCAGCCGTTGCTGCGGATAACAAGATAGCATTGCAGTAATAAATTGTGCAGTCGGTAGGACTGTGTATTGTGCGTGCGAAGCATAGAGTAGACAAGGAGAACAAGTGACCCAGGAAGGAAATATGTCCTATAGAACAATCATGCTTAGCAAAAAACAAAACAAACCCCATAATTTAAGCACGCTGCTCATACACTGCTGACATATGATGGGGATATTCTTTTTGTTTGTTAAAAGAACACATAGCAGTGTCTAACTGATCACGGAAAAAAATACATAAACATACAAACATAATACAACTACGTTTGAAAGCTATAGGCACAAATAAGTGTATAAACAGATATTATGGAAGAACTGCTAGCTCAAAAAAGCCAGGCTTAGTGAAATAAGTGAGACTAATGGATCTAGAACAACCATGGGCTCAGTTTGAACACTTGGAGAACAATTTTATTTCTCCACTGCGCACTGCTCATCACACTTAGAAAAGCATTTCCACAGTGAAGCATGGTGGTGGTAGCATATCTTTGGCCTCTTGGTTGCTGATC
Source organism: Hemibagrus wyckioides (assembly GCF_019097595.1). Taxonomy (NCBI): domain Eukaryota; kingdom Metazoa; phylum Chordata; class Actinopteri; order Siluriformes; family Bagridae; genus Hemibagrus; species Hemibagrus wyckioides. The sequence continues at coordinate 10,025,191 of NC_080734.1, read as the reverse complement.
TGGCTAATGGCTTCCCTTTGTATCCAGTCACTGACTTGCTGAATTGCCAGCTTTAGACAGACTATTCTTCTCATTTTTTAATATGAAATTTGATTTATGTTGATAGATATAACCGGACTTCTTTTTATCTTACACAATACTAACAACAGTACAAGATACATCATCTCTCTCTCTCTCTCTCTCTCTCTCTCTCTCTCAGTACTGCATAACTATATAAAGTCCCACTACTCAATTTCATGCTCTCGTGCTCACCTCATTGCTTGAGAGTGCATATTGTCACAAACTGCATAGCAGGTTGGTTATGATTGCCCATAAAATGTATTTTGGTCACTCTTTTGTATTCCTGAATTGGGTTTCCAATACTTACTTGAAATGCAATATGGTTTTTTTTTTTTTTTTGAAAAAGCAAGTACATTGTAATATTGTTTTGAGCTTATAAAAAGAAGCAAAGAGAACAAATATAAGTGAGGAGAACATACTAATATATTCTCCAGAGTTTCAACTTATTAACTAGATTTGACAGAAATAATCTGCCCAAAGGACTGGTTTACTGTTTTTACACAATTTGCTATTATTAAAAATAATGCTGTACTATTATTCAATATTCAATATTATTCAATATTATTCATATTATGTTCATTATTTAACAAAGCAGACTAATAATAATAATAATTTGTAATTTGTAACTCACACTCACTGAGGCGTTAGTAACATGACTTCACTGTAAAACAACTTTAATCAAACGTTCAACGAAAAGAATGAAAAACTGTCTGTGTTAATGTGCACCCTAATAAAACCATGTTCACATGAAGCACGGTGGTGGTAGCATCATTTTGGGTTGGTGCTCTGGCTAATGACCCTCTTACACAGTCATAAAATTTGGTTCATGGCCTCCTCTAGAGTTCTAGATATTCTTTGGCTTTCTTTAACTAATTAATGCATTGATGCTCCACAGGAAGTTTAATTACTAGTCTAGTTAGTGTTTATTGGCATTAACCATATAACATGGAACAAAAAAGATGCATTTGGTTGTTTGGTGCAATAATACAAATAATAACATCATGGCTTCTTTCATACTGGCTGATGCTAATTAGGATAAATATTTGAAGGCAGAGCTTATGCTCCATCCAAGTTATCTATATTGATTAATCATAGCTTCATTATTAATTCAACAGAAATTACTTAATGTGATCATGATGATGTTTCTTTAACCATCTACTTAATCAACGGAAATAAAAATATGTGAAAAGGGGAAGAGTAGCGGTGTAGAGCTACAAAACGGTGGATGCTACTCAGTGAAAAAGTAGTTTGTTAATGGAAAAGGGTCATAATGAAAATAACGGCACCATTAAATATGTACTTAAGCTTTATTAGTGTCATTTCTTCATAACCAACAACTCGCTAATTACTTCCAAACACTAATATACTGTATACTATATATCCACTCACTTTATTAGAAACACCTATACACCTGCACTTTCATGCAGCCAATCACGTGGCTGCAGCACAATACATATAATCATGCAGAAAGAGGTCAAGGGCTTCAGAATGAAGGCACAGTGTAATCTCTGTGACTTTAACCGTGGCATGGTTGTTGGAGCTAGATGTGCTGATTTGAGTATTTTAGAAACTGCTGATCTCCTGGGATTTTCACACACAGCAGTCTCTAGAGTTAACACAAAATGTGTAAAAAAAAAAAAAAAAAAAGCATCATGTGAGCAGAGGTTCTGTAGGGTGAAACACCTTGTTGATGAGAGAGATCAGAAAAGAATGACCAGACTGGTTTGAGCTGACAGGAAGTCTATTTTAACTCAAATAAGCACTGTTTATAACCACAGTAAAGCGTCTCAGAACACACAACACATCAAGCCTTGTGGTGGATGAGCTGTAACAGTCGAAGGGGGGATGTGGTAGCTCAGTGGTCAAAGGTATAGACAATTGATTGGTTGTGAGTTTGAATCCCAGGTCCACCTACCACTGCCAAGCCCCCAAACAAGGCTCTTAACCCTCAATAGCTCAGATCTGTTAAATGAGATAAAATGCAAGTCTCTATAGATGAGGGCATCTGCCAAATGCTAGAAATGTAAATGTAGAACACATCAGTTTCCCATCATCTTAGCCAAGAAAATTAACCTGAGGCTAACATGGGCACAGACTCACCCAAACTGGACTGAAGGCCATGTGATTTTTATTTCAACTGTCCCTACAACCTACAAGGCTGGAAAGTTGCACAAAGTTTCATCCCATATATTACTGGTAAAAAACAAAAACAAAAACCCCTGATGAGTCTAAAACTTTCAGCATGAGCCTTAATAAGTCTTTGTCATCTTCAGCCACATCAGTGATTTAAGACTGTGAGCTGCTTTTTTTTTTGGCCACATGCTGTAAGTTGTTCTAGATTTTTTAAAAATCTATTGTTAATGCACCAAATAAGCCACTGATTTATTGTCCGCGTGTCTTTCCGAAATTACGTTTACTGTGAGTATAAAGCTGAATTAGTTATGTCCTTAATTGGGCAATATACTATGCTATGCTAAGTTAAAAATATCCGCAGGCACAGCACATTTCCACGGGGACATTATGTCCTTCTAGGAGTTCTGCAGTTTAACATACAAAACAGAAACATTAAGAATGAAAGACGCAGCATTTGTTCACACACCGAGGTTCTAAAGCGTGTCAAAAAACAGAATCTACGTTCAAGTAATGTTTGCTGTTTCACACAATACGGGAATTAATAACACGCCTTTGGGATTTCAGTAACACTAAATGGCAAATGTATTACCTATCCGTTTCTAATCTGAAGAACTGGGTTGAAATCATTCTCCTTAATTCTCCTTCAAATGGATCTTAACTGAAATTACATTGTGTTCCTGTGCCAAAGTGGGGACACCATCTTGATTTTTTTTTTTTTTTTTTGCACTAGAGCGTAATTCATCACCTTGCATTGTATTTGTAGCTGGCTTGCCAAGATTTCAGCTTGGCACAATGTGATATGAGAAATATACTTTTCTTAAAGAGAAATTTCATCAGTGCGCCGTCGCAGTTAACGGTCAGCTAAACTAAAAGCTTGATTATTTAAAATGCTGCTTGTGCACAGAGTGAACAGGAAACAGAATCTGTTTAGGCAGCGCTCCCTCTTCCCTTCACCGGCCTTATTCCATTTGACTGTTCTCGTCAACATCTCCTGTGATTATACCTGAGTAATTATGTTGGGTTTGTGAGGATGTAATTATTTCTCAAAAGATGTCATTATGCAATCACACCTTTGTTGTTCTGACACCGATGCACCGTGTGCTGAGGATAGCACCATTGCCGACACCAAAAAGAAAAAACTACAAAAAAAACAAACAGGAGGTAACTAGACCTGTTTATGATATGCAAATTAATGTCATGGCAATTACAGCGTTAATCTGTTTTTAATGGCATGTTGGCGAGGTGTGGTAGCCTTAATCTAAACTCCCTGTAAAATGCTTTTTCTGATCAACATCACCTTTCATTTTAATTGAACTCTTGTTGGAGGCCGAAGTGCTTTTATTAATCATGACTTTTAGGAGATTAATTGAGAGAGGAGTGTGCACGAGACAACACTGATGGTGGTACTGAATGGCGTGATGCTTCTGCTGCATATATAGGTGGCGTAAATACACACCGATGTCTCCTCCTCCAGACTCATCCTCTGGATTTTGAGTTGTGAAAAGGTGATGATGTCATGTTTTTCAACCCATTTTTATTGCTCTGCCCCAAATATATTCATTCATTTATTAAAATCCTACCACTTTATCATTGTATTTCACCATTATCCGTTCCAGCTTGTCCGGATTTCTCTAAATGTCTTAGCCGTTATTCCTTCTCTGGGACGTTCTCTTCCTCTCCCTCTGTCTTTCCTAAAGACTCCCCACTAGGAAAAAGCCGCAAACATCATTCCTCACACTTCAAATAAGCACCTTGTTATCATTTTGTCCTGGCAGGTGCTTTTTTTTCCCCCCATCACTGTTTTTCCCCTCAGTGATGTTTGAATAATGGCCTCCCATCATTCTCTACAGAGACACTTTCTCCAAAGTGACACGCGTTTGCTGAAAACGAACTGTGTGAGCCAGTGGCTAATGCCTTCTGTTTGATTTACACACGTTTAAAGCCTCACGACAATTCTTTGTCATAGAAACATTTCACACAGCTTTCCTTTTCCCAGAGCACATTTATCATAGTGTAGAGGGGATTTGAACAAAACGGATGATTTTGCTCCCACCGCTTTATTTCTTTATTCCCTGACATTAAAGCCTATAATGGTGCGTTTTAGTCACAGTCATATGGATTAACACATGGGATGCCACCATTATTGTGTTTGTCAGTAATATTACGTTCTTTCAACACTGGAATCAGCCCTGCTGTGTAAAATGAAACTCGAACAACTTTCAGCATCAGTGGAGAGAACCGAATAGCTTTAATTGTTGTGTTTTACTTGTATCCATCAAAATGTATCCATCCAAAATAATAATGATTATTTTGCTCTTACTGATTAATGCACTGTAGCTTATCATTACTGCTTTAATTCAAACTGACGCTTAGCCTACTTTATTTAATATTTGTATTTTTAAAAAAATATAATACCTTCTTTTTTTAAAATCAGATAATAGACTTCACATTCCAGCATTTCACCCCTTGTAGCTTTACATATATATATATATATATATATATTTTTTTTTTTTCTTCTGTTCAGACGAACGGACAATTGGTGCAGAAGACAAAACACATATGTTGTAATTTATGTCAGCCAGCCGCTTATTTCCATCTGTCACAGTCTCATCCTCCTCACCCGTGCTTCCCATGGTGACAGTGTTATTGTCTCAGTGCACATTACCGAGCCTTATTCTCTGCTCTTCTGTCTATATTTGTCATTGTCAGACATTCACTTTGAAAAAAAAAAAAAAAAACCTTGCCAGTTTTCTCTTCATTTGAACCTTTGTATTGGAGGAATAATGCTATCTTTAGACGTTGGATTTTGGACCGTTAGCAAAGGTTTGCACTTGCATTCCAGTCTTTGTAACACAATATCCCTCAAACACTCACAGAGAAAAGAGAACATGTGTTTCTGGTAATATTGTAGGATATTAGATAGTTGGTTATTTCTAGCGTTAAAGCAGCAGTATGAATCACACTGACTCGATTGTTAGCCGCTAGCTATGCCGTCTTGCTAACATTTTTTTTCTTTGATTGACGTTGATGTTTTAATGTGTGTTGATGGCGATGTAATGTCCTAGTAGTGGTGTTAATAGCTTATTAAGGTAATGGAATCGCAATAGACTTCCATGTTAATGAATGCGTTCGGACTGTAATAAAACACACAAGATAGCGTATTTATTTTGCATGCTGATAATAAATTGGCCGACATGCCCATGCTTTATTTACTCAATCGTGATGAGAAAACACAGACGTGGAGAGCCATACGTGCCTGACGACACACACTGCACAAATAATTAAAATCACGCTTCCAATTCCTAACGAATTTACTTTTTACCTTTTGTGTGGTACTTTAATTGATGTTAAAAGAAAATGACCAAAAACTAATTGCCAACAAATTAATTACCAAATAAGGGGCGTAGCTGTCACTCGAGAAGATATACGTAATAATAATAAAATTACATAATAAATAATAATACGTAACATTAATAATAATATGTACTGTAATAAAAAAAAGAAATAGTGACAGTGCCTTTGAATGTTTCTATGACACTCAAAGCTGAAGCTGTTTTTCCTCTCTCTGCTGCATTACAGAAAAAAAACAAAAAACCTTGCATGCAAAGGAATGACTTAACAATCTTCCCGTCCGTATCTAGCTTCAGCAACCTATGACTTAAGGCTTAATTCTACTGTCATGTCTGTCTCTGTGCCCTTTCTCTCTGCTGTGATAGAAATGGCATTTGAAAATTCCTCATTCAAAGATTTCTTCTGGTTCCTTATTTAAGCTCTTGTTATGACCAGGCAGACTAAAACATTTAGTCTTTTTCTCTTTTTTGGCCGGATAGTATCAGACAGATGAGCACAATAATCCATTCTGACAGTTCGTCAAATAAATAAGCCACGCTGCAGGTTCGTGGTGGGATTGTGGTACGTGACACGTGTAATGTCAACTCATAACCTTTTTGGCAGATATGCTGATAAAGGAGCATTAGTTGTGTCTAGACTTGGACATGATCCAAATAAAATGTCATTTCCGATCATGTTTTGTTTAGAGTTTTAATCATTTCACTTGTGTTGAACTTCGTGGCTCATTATGTCCACATTCTGATGTATTTCATTTCATATTTTAGCCTGTGGTGATCAGTCTGCCCAGGAGTTCATGGAAGCTTTTATGTGATTATTACGGCTAAAAATGCTTGATTGTTGAGCTTTTTAAAATTCGTGATGCAACTTGCAGAGTTTTGGTGCTTTTTCTTGCAAAAAGCTATTTGAATTGGTGAAACTGCAAGAGCAGGATTCTTCTTTTAAACTCCTTTTAAAGTGAACACACATATGTAACTACTTTCTGTGACTGCTGTACTCATGTCTGATGCACGTGAATTGAAGAGGGATTTGGATGAATGTGCATGCTGATGATGTAACATGACGTGTCTTGGTTTAGGTCTGCAGAAAATCTGTAATTTAGAATAACTGGAAACTACTCCAGTCATAAGGGAGTTGCTTGATTTTACATTTATTTTGCGTAATCCTGGCGGGATTAGATTATAGGAATGACACAGCCCACCACTATGTTTGGTTACAGTAAAGGTATTTGGGTATGAGACATCCTTTTTTTAAAATAATATACGCTAATTTTGATGGCTTGATTTAATATCCTGAAAACATTAATGCGACACATGATGTTATGCTCGAACCCTGGATGTGATTTATCTCCCTGGTCCTGCTGCTGCTTGGACTCTTTATCTTATTGCCAGTGACACGCAGACTCGTCTTGCATATCCAGTAGTCCTGCTGAGTCTCATGAGGACAGGATGGGCTGTGGTGCTGGATATTAAATGCCCGACAGCATGAACTTAACTAAGTGAACTCAGGAAAAGAAAGTTGAGAGACGCATTACGCAGTTTGATGCTTTCCTTCAGGAACCATAATGCTGTTAATGCTATCAGTAAACATACACTTATCATTCTGTCATCATGCTCGACAGAGCAGAATATAATCTCCATATATTACACATTATTCTGGTTTTAGCCTGTAGATGCAGTTTATGTTGATTTGAGGACAGAAATTGAGGTGCGTTCTTAGTAGCGATTTTGTGGTAGCCAAGTGGTTAAGGTGTTGGACTATTGATGGGAAGGTTGTGTGTTTGAATCCCAGGTCCACCAAGCTGCCATAGCTGGGCCCCTGAGCAAGGCCCTTAACCCTCAGTTGCTTAGTTGTATAAAATGAGATAAATTGCCAAATGCCTGTAATGTTATGTATCAGCTAAACGTTTATAGACGTTCCTATGTAGGATTGAAAAAAAGCCTTTTAAGGCCATTTTATATTGGCTGTGTTGCGTCCTAATGTCACATGTAGCCTGACATCTCAGGTCGTGTCAACACCTCATGCAGTTCCATTTTAAAAACGTTTCACCCCACACCTGCTGCATCAGAGCAGAGTCAGTGAAGTGTCAAATTTGCTCCTGCGTGCTGCGCTGCCCTGTTTGATGCTTTGTGTCTTTTTTTTGTGAGCACGAGCGAAGCGTAAATTCCATAGATACTCATTGAAATCACAAAACCACAAGCTGTGCACTTTATTACAAACATAATCTATAAAGGTGTAGCCTGTAGCTGCACAGCAAGGTGTTTGTACTGCATGACGCGCATTTTTCTGCCAACATGGGGAAACAAACACAAATATAAAAATTGTTCACTGTCTCACGTTGAATTTTTAGGTGAACGGTTTTGTAAAGGTAAAAAAAACAAACGGTCAGAAGCGGTATGTGCGGTTTTCCGGCTGAAAAAAAGGAAGAAAACACTCTGCTGGTCACTGCAGAAGCATTCAAACACTTTGTGTAGCAGCAAAATAACAGAAATGGAAAATGTCAGCATTCTGAGTTTTCACTGTTTACTGCTCATTACTGCGGAATGACCTCAAAATCCACCATCCAGCAGAGTTGTTGTGATTCCAGCAGTAGCAGAGGTAGCATTTCCCACCTGCACCTAGAGTACTCTCCTAAAACATGAAATAATGAAAAAAAACTTTTTTCCCCGTCTTTTCTTAAGCTTCCGGTTCTGGATCATTGATAATCATAATAAAAAACATATATTCCAGAAAATCGTGTCCATACACACATTCTGTGTCAGTGATCTGCAGACAGATCATATTTGATCTATCCTACATCCTTACAATATTAGACAGGATCGAAATATAGTGAAAACTCAATAATAATTACAAAACTCTTTGGTTAGCATAACTGAATTAATTCCTTCATGTGTATAAAAAAAGCCATCTGTGTTCTGTAGTACACCATGCATACACTCATTCATGTACTTATTCACACCTAGAAGCATTTTATCTCAGTCAATCCACCATCTGGCAAGTTTTTGGGAGGTGAGAGGAAACCAGAGAACCACACATATACAATGCACTAGAGAGTTTCTGAATTTGCTGTATTTTTGTATACATTTGACTTGAAATATGATCAGGTCTTCTTCTAAGTCCTAAAACTAGATCCAGAGAAATTAATTAAAGAGATGATGCAAATCATTAATCATTATTAATTATCCACAATGAAATATCTTTGTCGGAGAAAAGTATTTGCTTCCAGTGACTGGTGTCACCTCACTGAAAAGCAGGAACTTCAATCCTGATTAATCCTGCACCATGTGTTGGAGGGATTTTGGTGCATTCCTTCCAACATAAAAAAGTTTCAACTTAGAGATGTTCCTTGCACAAACCACTCTTTAGGTCCTTCTACAAAATTTCTATTAGGTTAAGGTCTGGACTTTTTCTGCTTCTCCTGCTTTTACAGTTTCTTGTAGACTTTCTTGTGTTAAAATGGAGGTTGTATTGCTGCATGACCTACTTATGGTTAAACTTCGGGTTAAAGGCGGTACAGGTCACATTCTCCTGTAGAATTTGGTAAAATCCTGAATTCATGTTATCAATAATAGTAAGATGCCCTGGACCTGAAACAACTCCAAAACCATGATACTGCCACCCCCATGCTTCCTGGTTGGGATGAGATTCTTACAGTATGTAGAAATGCAGTGCTTGGGTTTAAAAAAAAAAAGTTCTACTCTGTCCAAAAAACATCTTCCCAATAGGTGTCTGGCATATACACGTAGTCTTGAGCAAACTTCTGACAGGCAGCAGTGTTCTTTTTTGAAGAGCAGTACCCTCCTACTTGCTATCCTGCCATTCATACTATTCTTGTTCAGTATTTACCTGATGGTAGACTCCTGAACGTTTGACATTTCCCAATACAGAAGTGACACGTAGGTCCTTAGATGTTACCCTGGGGTTCTTTCTGATTTTCAGTAATGCTCTTCGCTGCACCTTTGGAGTGAATTTTGCTGGATGATCACATCACTCCTTGCCGGAGTTACTATGGAGCTGATTTTTTCTATTTGTATATCATCTGCCTCACAGTGGAATGGTGGAGGCCAAACTCTTTAGAAATCTTTAGTAACCTTTTCCAGTCTGGTGAGCTTCGATAACTGATTTCTGTTTTTTTTTTTTTTGAGCTCTTCAGGAATCTCATTTCATTTCCTGTGTGGTGAAGACCAGACATTGATAGTGAAGACCCAATTGAAACATCAGATTTCAATTATCTCCATCCTCAAATACCCCACTCTTAAAATTGTTGATATTTACACACTTTTTCTGACCAAAATATTTCATTTGGAATAATTTTGCTCTAAATAAATAAATGTAAAATGTTTAATTGGATTATCTTTATCTAGATGCAGAATTACAGCAAATTGTAAGGGTTCACAAACTTTCTCGCTTTCTGTATGAGGTCAGGATTGAGGAGCTGTGTGGCGGCAACACAGCAAACAAAATATCACCATGTAAAACCTCACTGGTTCAAAACTGTTGGGTTGTGGTTAATTAATTAATGATTATTGATTTAAGACTTTTTTTCTTCAGCATTATTGTAATAGTGAATTTGAAAGCATTTCCCAAGAGAAATATTAAATGCATACATACCAAAGAAAGCAGTGCAGTTCATCAAAATGTTTTTGAAAATTTGTAGCTGACCTTTTTTAATGATCCTGGAAAATAGTGTTTAATAATTAATTGTGGTTTAATAACTCGCTATAATCTCAGAGTAGCAGAAGAAAAGAAAAAAACGACCATGGCCAGTGTTTAGTGACTTTATATGATGATTTTGTTTTCTACTGTAGGATGTGTGTCTTGTTCGTTAATTTAAAGAATTAAGTATTTTAATCTACATATTTTTATATGACAATGGTTGAACCAACTACGATAAAAAAGAGAGATATAAATGGTTATTGGTTACTTTTGTGTTCATTCAGGATTCAGTTCAGAAGTGAGCAGTCGTGAGCAGTCAGAAGTAAAGCCTTCAGGACAAAGAAAGGCCATGTGTAATTATTTATTATTATGAAAAGCTGAACAGTTGTTTTCTCTGTAATTAGCTTGGGGTTGCCATGTAATAATGCACACATATGGCAAGTTTCAGTTTTACTCTTTCAGCCGAGATCTGACCTTATTACAGCTTCGGAGAGCAAGTAGCACACCTTTAAATATTCCTCCTCACTGTACTTGACAACATTTACTTAATTTGTCATTGAGCCACAGCACATTCACTAACTGCTCTCCTAATTGATTAGACCGCACATGCAAATTAGCAGTATTTCTTTAGGATCTTAGTAAATCAGTAAATAGTAGGTTTAGTGGTAAGCAGACTATTTTTCAAAATGTTATGTAGATTTATTATCTTATTGTTCATTTGTGGCACATCTTAACAAAAACAAGATTTAAACAGATTTGAACAATTATTTTAACAGTGTTGCATTCTATAGAGCTGCTGCTAATTAGTTTTATTGGCTTGTTATTGTTAATCTATGACATTTTTACAACGAGCTGAACAATCTTTTAAACAATGAATTTCTAGATGAATTGATGATAAATATGTAAGGAGAAAGCCTCAGTTTGAATGAATATGCAGTGTTGGTTTGATTGAAATATTTCCATTTGTCTCCACCTTTTCCAGGGACGAGTAATGATGAGCCTGGGGTATTGGCAGTAATTGCACCCTCACTGGCCCCTGCTGTGGTTATGGATAGCTCAAGCTAAGCCAGTGGGCAAATCTAGCCCTCTTGCATGCAGTACAGCCGCTGACGGGATGATCACTCAGCATCTGACATTTGCCAGATAGTCATAGGAGAGTTGCTTGGCACTCAGTAGTACATGCAAATCTCGGCGGGGAAACAGACGGCCTATTCCCAGTCTTAATTCACATTTTTGGATCACTATTCAGTCAGTTGTCAAAGACCTGGCCTGTTTTAGCCTATCATTGGGGTAGTTAATACCTCAGCCAAGCAAAAAAGGGATCTTATCTGCCTTCACAGATGTTCAATTAATTTCTTTTGGAACATAAACACAGCACCACTGGTGTCAGTGTTGCAACATAAATACATTCTGCAGTGCAGGAGAGCTCCACACCATGGCTTAGTCAAAAACAGATTTCAGTGTGTGTGTGTGTGTGTGTGTGTGTGTGTGTGTGTGTGGTGGATTTCAGAGGGTTGAATGGTTTATATCTTGGTGGGAACCAAATATCTGACAGTTCTGACCTTGTGAGGACATTTTATTGTAATCAAAAAAAAAGTAAATGAGCCAAAAGGTTTTCTTTTGGCTACTAAGGTCAGTGTTGGGATTAAGTTTGGTGGAAAGAGAGCATACATTACCCGCAATACAGCATTAATATTTATGACAGTGAAAGGTCGTCACATGGATAGTGAGACAAACGTGTGTGTGTGTGTGTGAATATTTATGGGCTAGAGTTGTACTTTATATAATAAGATGTAGGCTGGTGCCTGGTGATGGTTAACCCGGTTACCATATTAACTGTTAGCCCCCCAGTGACAGTAACAAAAACATTGCTCATGAAATTCAAAGTAAGACACGCACAGAATTCCCACACATAAATATAATAGAATTTTTAAACATGTGGGGTGATGTGATATGATATTCTACATTAATTCCATGTTTCTTTGTAAGCATAGATGAGATTATTCTAGAGCTACTGCTGTTGAGCCATGCTGGTTAGGGGCACTCTGTGTCATTAAGGCCTAGCCTGTACAAAATCCCATGGTCTTATGCAGAAAAAAATGTCAAAAATAAAAACAACTGTGCAAATTTATGCCAGTTCTCTTTGGTTATAGCATTTAATAAATAGTATCCTTAATAGAGATTGCAAGACTAGCTGACCTGAATGCACAGAACAGTATCATTGAGTTTTGGCATTAAAATAACACACAAGATTCTACGAATTGCATGAAGACAAAGTATTCATGAGCAATAGAGTAGTGACATGAGAATACAGAGAAACTGTGCATATGAGAGCAATCGTTTGTGGAAACTAATAAAAAAATTTAAAGCAAAGTAACAAAAAATGATGGCCTTTCTCTCATTAAGGTTCAGTTTAATCTCTACCCGCATTAACATTTTAACCATTTACTGTATTTTTTTTCACACAGTTAAGCCTGTAAGATGATTCTGGGTCTGGGACAGACTGATATTCTGTCTGGATCTTTGTAAGTGATACTTAGAGTAGCAGTATGTTTGGTCAAGTGCATTTCTTTAATTCAATCAAATTCAATTCAGTTTAATTTAATTCAGTTGTATAGCGCTTGTAACAATGGATATTGTCTTAAAGCAGATTTACAGAAGTATTGAAACATGGAAAGTTATTATTTATCCCTAATATTTCTTCCTAAACATAATTAATCACTATCAGACAATGATTTTAGTGTAAGTGAAATGCTGTAGCTGAAGTAGTGTTTTTGTTCGCTTTTGAATTAAAGCTGCAGTATGCGATTTTGCTAAACACTGTCTGCTTATATTCTCACAACTTTCATTGACCTCAAAATTAAGAAATCAAGGACTATAATCATCAAATAGACAAAGACAGAGTGTCATACATGTCAAAAATACGAAGCAGTGTGGTAGATATCTGACCCCTGAGCATCCCATGTGCCCTGACACCATCCCCACCTTGCCCCAGCATGTCCTAAATCTATTCCTACTTCTTTCTTGCGAGTCCTTGCACCACTCCCACCATGTCTTCACATGTCTTAACACAATTCTCCCCTTTTCCCTGCGTGCCTGACACCATTCTCACCTCGTCCCCACTACACTGGATGGAAATAGTACGCCTCGTCCTATAAATGATTATAAATGATCTAAACAGTACAGATATTTAAATTGGTCTGTTTCATGTTAGCATCCATGCGATTTTTGTAATGAGACAAATTTTAAATTTTATCGCTGTTATGATTAGCTTTATGTACATTAAAATTAATTTGAACACACACGATTATCACAGCCATATTTGAACATCCATTCCAGATTTAATCTCTCTTTCCTCTTATACTAACCTCCACTCTTCTGGGAAGGCTTTCCATGAACAGGAGCATTAGTGAGGTCAGGTTCTGATGTTGGATGAGTGGCATAATCAGTGTTTCAGTTTATCTCAAAGGTGTTCAGTAGGGTTGAGGTCAGGGATCTGTGCAGAACACTCGAGTTCTTCCACTACAAGCTTGACAAACCGTCTTCATGGAGCTCGCTTTGTGCACAGCAGCCTTGTCATGCTGGAAAAGGTTCAAACCTCTTAGTTCTAGTGAAATTCAGTGAAATTGTAAAGCTACACTATACAAAAACATTTTATACAATTGTGTGTGACAAAAGTTTAGGGGGAGAAACACATATGTGTGTCATACAGATACATATATATATATGCTGATATTGAGTGTTATATTACATAAAACTACTAGCTACTTCTAACTTCATGTTTGTTGAGGTTGACTGTCACTTAATTTTAATAACCTAAGGCTTAATCTTAATATTCAAATATATGTAGGAGTTTTGTGAGAGTCGTGGTTGGGAGAGAAAGCCTTTAATTAATGTTGTAATCCAGTATTGTTTTCCCACTGCAATTCTGCTCCCTGATTTCTTGGCACAATATTATATGATTGTCATATTTTGGCTTTTCTTTTTCTCATTGTCTGAAAATATCTGAACAGAGATTTCAGAATGTGAGTGCTGATTTTTAAATGGTTAATGCACATTATATTTTATATTATATTCTGTTCTTTCTAATACAGGTGTCCAATCTTGTATGGCTGCAGGTTTTCATTGAAATCAAGCAGGAGGTCACTCCTAATTCCATCTGTCTAATCAGCTGATCTTAGCCTTTAACTAATTATGTGTGGCCTCTGCTTGGTTGGAATCAAAACCTGCAGCCAAACCAGCATTCTGCAGATAAGACTGGATGCCCCTGTTCCAGAGTATATCATTTGGACACCAGCCCTAAGCAGTGCATTGTATGATTTCATGAGTGTGCTAGGATTGCATGATATAACAGTTTCATCATTTCTACATTATATTTCATTGCCAAAATGCCCAGTTACATTTACTCAAATTATATAACATTACAAGACCTGCCAAATTTTACATATTTTGTGTACAAACAATTAACTGAAATACAATGTTCTGTTTTTTATTTTGTTTTATTTTATTTATTACTGTGAAATCTGTCAATGCATGTTTCACTTGTATATTTAACATCAGTTGACTCACCAAAAAATGGTATCTGAAAATGGTTACAACCAGCTGAAAAGTTTCATCTGAAAGAGAAAAATGGATGAAAAGATCCCTACAAGAAAGTGTTGAATTTTACACTTTACAAATATTATAATTTGAAAGCAATTAAATACACTTTTTTTTGTGTGTATTTAATTGCACTGATCAGCTCAGGATTTTGAGCAGCAGGTCAACAGGGAAAAAGTCGGCCATTTGGACATTATGTGGATATAGACAAGTGATTTTTAAAAGGATTTTTATTGAAGATGTAGTGTAAAGAACAATATATGTCATTGTTTTTATTATTATGCTTTTGTACATTCCAGTCATTCCAGAGGGCTGTTTAATTATGTTTACAGCATTTGTCAGGCACCCTTATCCAAAGTAACTTACATTTTTTTAATACACAACTGAGCATTTAGGGCCTTGCTCAGGGGGCCAGAGGTGGATACTTGGTGGACCTGGGATTTGAACTCACAGCCTTCCAAAATGGAGTCATGTATGTAAATGTTTCAGGCTGGTTTGCTAAATGAATCAGTTATGTATCTATTAGGGGAATGACTTTTTATTTATCAGCTTGCTAGCGTCTACCACAAACTAGATAATGAAGAATTTGGCAAAGAGATGGGAGAGTTTTGGAATTCTTCAGCACTTTATCAGGCAGTATGCCATCATAATGCAATAAAGACTTCTATTTTTATAACATTAAATTAAGTAGCTCTTGGCAATCAGTATATTGACTTAGTGTGACTAGTGTGTTGGCAATAACATCCATCTTCTCCTGACCACTGCCAGACACTGCCAGCCTTACAGCAAGAAGAGTTACCATTGTTCTTCCTGTACACCAGCTTAATCCCTTAAACATCCTCGAGCCAGCGGTGGCTCCTGATTTCTGTCCCAGTTACATATTCCTATTAGTTTCATTGTATTTACTGAATAATTCATAGCTGTTGCTGAATATGTTTTTAGAGAAATAAGCATTTAAAAAGTGTACTTCGGATCTTTCACTTCGCTGCATTTTAAGTGATCTGCCTTGTTTACTCTGAGGAAAACGAGTGCAGTGATTCTTTAACATTGAAAGAGTGCCTTATCAGATAAATGGCTTTGCCTAGACCTCAGAGAAAGTCTGTACCCTGCAGTAAACATTCAATTCCTAAAGCCTTTTATTGCGTTAATTTTTTGTTTGTTTGTTTGTCCTTCAGTCACACTCGGGTGATTTACATTTTTCCTTTGATTCTTACTGCTCTGCTGACTCCACTGTCTCTTCTTAATGCTTATGAATTGCCTTGGCTCCAGCTTTTTTTTTTTGTAATGGCAGTATAATGTATTTATCTGTATTTAATTAAATTTAGTATTAGTTAGTAGTAATAACAACATGAGCATTTGTAATATGACTGATGACCCTTGTAGCTTCTGACTTTATTGCAAGGATTTCAAAGCCTTCGTTCGCTATTTTGATTGTCTCATTTGAATTATTTTATATATTTTGTCCTTGCTCATTTACGTTGAAGAAAAAGCTATTGCAAAAAGCCCAAAATATGTAAAGAGTAAACAACAGGGTTAAACATATCACCATTCCTCACCATTCCTTTTTTTTTCCCAACTCGACAAGGCCTTGTTTTTGTGTTATTCTTGCTGTTTATTTATAACTATTTAAGACCTCAGTTTGACTCCAAATAATTATGCTAATTATAATTTGTGAGATTCGCAACACTTCCTATTCCTAGCAGTGTGTAGTGCGCTTTTCTTAGTGGCTCTGGTCTCAGCCTCATTGTTACAGGTTTCTCTACAGTGAACATGCGCCGTTGTTAAAAATAGCCGCTTAATCCTATAGATCCTGAAAATCCTGAAAAAAATTTAAGCCACCAAACGGGTATATGGCTAAACAAACTGACAGCTTTCAACTGAAATGCTAATGAGTGAATTCAGACAAGAGCAAACATCAATCCTCAATGAGGCTTTCAATTATATGAACGGATCCGACACCTTTTTAGTTTCATGGTGTCTTTTGCACTTTAAAGGACGGGATCTACTACACAGAGGCAACACTCCAACATTTCTCCTTGTTTGTAAGTAAAATGCAGTCGTTTTGCCCACAATGCTTTGAAGAAATGCTTTGATTAGAAGTGTCATTTATATCAAGGCTTAAAACCACATCTTTAAAAAAATTTCAGTAGTTTAAAGACCAAAAAATTCAAAGAGTACAAAAATAAAGCTATATGTACAGTATATAGTCCCTGTGTGCAGCACTGATGTGTTCAAGATGTCTTTAAGTGACATATAATATAGTCTTAGCTGACACAAAGTGTCAAAGTTTGTCAGCCATGGATAACAAAATATTAACTACGCATGGCTCATGTTAGGTTGGAACAACACTGTTTGCATTAGATGATTTTTGTTAGTATCTCCAAGTGACAAAGTGACAAGCAGCCAGTCATTTTCTATTTATGTGTGTGAAAATGTGTGAGAGAATGACAAGCGAAATTTAAATGAGGATTTCCTCAACTCTCTGGATGCGTCTCAATCAGCTCCCGGCTTCAGTAGTCAGGGCACTGATCAGGCAGTCAGACATTTTAAGGGCTGAAAAATCCTTCTAGTGCACTGGAACATTTGCTTCCTAAAAAATCCCACACCAGAAAAAACAGGGCTCATCAATGCTCACTATGTTACCTTAGTGGAAATTACATTATATTTTCTGAAGCCTCTTAGCTGGAAAAAAAATATTGCAGGACAAACTATCTTCATCTCTCCCTTTGTCTACAAATATAAGTACAGTGGAACCTTGGCACAGGAATGCCCTCCCTTAAGAGCTTTCACCTTAAAAATTAAATTTTTGCAAGAAATTTGCATCGTCCAACGAGGACACCTGACATGGAATGCTTTGCTTTGGACAGTTTTACAGTTTACATATTTTGTATTGGTAATATTGGTAATATTTTTCAGTGGCTAGAACGGATTGTCTGCATTTACATTATTTCTTATGGAAAATTCGTTTCGCACATTACACATTTTCACCTTAAGAACTCACCTCCAGAATGAATTAAATTTGTATGCTGTTGCACTGTAGTTTGTTATCATTTGAGACATTAGTGTCCCAATATCCACTGCCCCAACCTGTGTACATAATATACCAGTTCTCCACCTAGGGAGCTAGGGAGCTGATGCAACCCATGTACATTAGTTATTATGTGGTTACAAAAAACTAAAAATTGGTATGAATAATCTTTCACATCAACCCTAGAGAGCTGGTTTCTTTAGTTCCCTTTTGGTACTTTTATTATTTATGCATAATTTAGTAGTAAAACTTTAGTTTTGTTTGTGACATAAACCATCATAGATCGATCTGTACACTAAGACACATTTTTATTAGAAACTGAATTGAGAACAAACTGAGAAAAATCTCTTTCAGAAGCAGAAAGTCTATGAAAAACAAGCAGGAATTAGTAACCGATTTTCTCATGACCTCTTCAGCTCCATTTTATACTTCAGACTACTGAGACACAACTTTCTAATTGCATCAGGAAATGGCAGCGTGGGCTTGAGCGCAAGGAATTAAATCAGATGCATTATGTGTACAGGAGATGTCTTAGAGATGCAGGAAAGTAGACTTAACATCAATTACTCAAACACAGTTTCACCGTCTGCATCAAGAAAATGGAGTATACTCTAGTGCAGGGCTTGGTAACTGGTGGCAAAGTATTTCAGTGGATGAACTGAACACTCCTGCAGTATATCCTATCAGTGTAATAAAAAGACAGATCTGGCTGTAGTTGTGTGACTTTTCCCTTTGTGTAAATTATTTACCTGAAGGCAGCTAATTGAGGGAGGGGAAGTGTTTTCACAGACTTTAGTAGCTATTTGTCAGCACTGCGGCACACAAATACAGGTACAAAACAACATTATTTAGAAAGATTTCAACCAGATTCGGTACTTGAGATGAAGACAAAGCTGAAAAACAGGCAATGGTCAGGTAATATGAATACAGAAACGAGAATACAGAATTAAATTCAGAAACCAGTTGAGACGCTATAAAAACATGAACTGCTGGGTAATGGGACTGGTTTGCACACTTCACATCCAATGTGATGACTGTGAGTCCTTAAGTTCTGTAATCCAGGTGTCTGTGATTATTAATCAGCTGAGAACATGCATGGTGGGAGATGGAGTCCTTGGAGGTATGCTGGTAGACTGTATGGTGTTCTGGGAAGTGCAGTTGGTTGCCAGTTTCAGCATTGGCATGACAATATTATATTTTATTCATCTTTGTTGGCCTGATGAGGGAAATGAATTGGCTTGCTAGGTTACAAGCTTTCATTTATTTATGCACAACTATTGTAAATCCTTCTGGATGATCACAAATGCTGAAATTCCACCCAAAGTAAGATGAATGAAGAGTCAGGAGATTAAGAGCCAGGGTAAAGTCAGAGAGAGAGTTTATTGTGGCACAAAGACAGCCTGGGCATGCGATCATATAAACATAAGTTGGAAACAGTCGACAAAGCTCTGAAAGTGGAGACACCATAAAAATTCCATAAAAATATAACAGAAATATTCACTATTTCTGCACTTTTCTTTGTTAAACAACACTTTTTTATAATCTGTTAGTTTGATATATAAATTCTTAGGGTTATATATTGTTCAATGTAACCGATCTGTTATTATAGGAATGATAACATTAGAACTTTGCTTTTAATACAAACCTTTTACACTCAGTTCAATTCAACAGAATCTTTATTTGTAAAATGAATCACAAAGCAGCTTTACAGAAATCTGCGTATAAAATTTTAATTGCATTTATAAATGTATCCTTAATAAGCAAGCCAGAGGCAAAGCTGGCAAGGAAAAACACCCTGAGAGGACATGAGGAGGAAACCTTGAGAGAAAGCAGACTCAAAAACGAATCCATCCTGATCTGGGTGACACCAGATAATGAGATTATTAATAATGTCATTTCCACAGCTGTACACTAGAGTCAAATAATGCTGTGTTAACAGGAATATGAGTATGAGCATCATTAGAGTTTTAACTTTAAGTCTGTTGTACCAAACTGAAGTGATGGAGAGTTGAGTGTAAACTGTTCATAACAATTGCAGCCTTCACGCAATCCAAATGACTATGTTTCAGCTAGGACTGCTGTCAGAGCCGTGCTATTGTAGAAAATTAATGCACACCTTCTGATTCAATCATGCTATGGTATAAATAATACACTCACAGAACACATTGATTTTATTACTTTATGTACAGTATAGTAGTCTCCATGTACATCTTCTATACAGGCAGGGGAGAAGTAAATGCCTTTCATCATATTAATTAAAGTATTTTATATGAAAGTAAACTGCTGACTTCAATCAACACCTGGAAGTACTGTCTGGAGTATATACTATTAAATATATAAATCTATAGATATAGAAGTTTCCTGGTATCACATAAAGGCTAACAATCTGGAAGGATAAAAGTTGTCACTGGGACAACCATTAGTTTGTGAACATGTGATTTCCTGAAGACAGACCCACCAATTCACTGCTCTGCCACTAGGCGCAAGTCAAGCTATTTATATACCACGTTTAAGGACAAGCGCATCCAAAGTAATGCGTAAAGTCAAGTTAATAATATAAATGTATACCCGAGATACCAGTGATCCTTATCCCTTGTGCTCTCCGGAGCTTCCTGATCTATCTTAACGCCCTACTAATGTTGGAGTCTCGTCACTTGGTGGCTGCTCACTCCTGCTGCTGAGGAGGTCCCCACACGAACAACCTGGACATGGGATTGCTGTGGAAACCATGAAGATGGCTTTGGACTGCGATTGACTAGAACAGCTTTGCACTCATTCAGTGAACAGTTGAAAACATCAACACGATAGACGTCATGAATGTCTTATGCTGGTTATGCAATACCATATAGTACACAGTTATAGAATAGAATTGAATCATAATCACACTGGCTTGTGTCACCCAGATGAGGATGTGTTCCCTTTTTTGTCTGGTTCCTCTCAATGTTTCTTTCTCATGTCGCCTCAAGGAGTTTTTTCTTGCCACCGTCTCTGGCCTGCTCATTAGGGATACATTTAAAATTTCTAATTTCAATCCTGAATTCTGTAAAGCTGCTTTGTGGCAGTATCCACTGTTAAAAGTACTATACAAATAAAACTAAACTAAATGTATTTTGAGCTTAATGTATAATAATGTTTTCAAACCAAAGACCTGAATTC
Source organism: Hemibagrus wyckioides (assembly GCF_019097595.1). NCBI lineage: Eukaryota > Metazoa > Chordata > Actinopteri > Siluriformes > Bagridae > Hemibagrus > Hemibagrus wyckioides. The sequence goes on along the minus strand of NC_080734.1, from coordinate 10,004,211 downwards.
CAGCTGAGGGAGTAAATAAGGTAGTAATATTAGCCTTGTTATTTGTAATTCTGTGTAATTGAGTTAGCTAAGTCGATTGTTACACAGGTATTGGCAAATGAGTGCTCGTAACCATGAAGTGAAACGAGAGAATACTAAAACCTGTATTGATTCATTTAAAGATTATTAATCATGCGCATCTTTGCAATCTGCCCAGACAGATTTGTTGTCATCTTGAGACTAATAGTAAGAAGGTTAGTGCAGTAAAATGTGTTTTATGTGAATCCCCAGAGTCTCTTTTTTTGTTTTAAGTGTGAGCATCGGGAAGCTCGTTACTCAACATTGCATTCTAAATGCTATATGCTCTTTGGAATAGAAAAAATGCTAATACGAGCGTGTGATACACCGAAAGCATAGCAGAACCTCATCCCTGGGGAACTGGTTAGTTAGGATCAGTTCATATATGATTTGTTTGTGGAAGCAGCGATAATGAAGTGAACCAACAAAACAGCGTTCCATTCAGTCAGCTGTGGAACGAAAGGTGTTAAGAGGTAAGCTAGTCACTTTGTACTGAGAAGAAGACGCAGACGCCTTCCTCAGACCTAAGGGGAAGACCTTGTTCCTCTTATTAGCAGCAGCGGAAAGAATGTGTAGAGGGGCTTCGGTACAGAATCTCCCATCTCTCACACATCAAGCACTTTTTATACCTGAGCATGAAGCAGCCTGTTTCTCTCCCACACCTCAAGCAAGCCTTAATCATCTCCTGGAGATTTCCTGAATTAATGAGCTGACAGACAGGCAAAGTGAAGGAGGGATACCTCACCCTTGTTCCACATCTCTGTCTCTCCTAGCTGAATGATGTCCAAATCTTTCGATTGTCATCAAAATCACCTGATCATCATCATGATCATGATCAGCATCAGCATCACTGTTGTTGTCATCATTTTGATCATAATAATTATCACTGTTGTCATCATCATCATCGCTGTCTTTTGTGTCATTTTCTTTGTCATGGTCATTGTCTTCATAATGATCACCATCATTGTTAATAAAATGTTCAAAATTGAAAAAATAACTGCTTCAAATAAATAGCCACGGTATTATTGTGCACATTTAAGTCCGTATTTTCTAACAGTTTGTACTGTGAAGTCCATTTGTTTTTGTGAATCTCTGCTTTAACTAATTCACTTATTTATAATAAACTTCCATACTATATCTTTTTATCTTGCAGAAGAATTCTCAGACATTTTTCCATCGCGTCTTTATTGTGTGTGCATTTGATCTGTTCAGCTTTTTGTTCTCTGTACTGAGTTTAGCTTTAGTTTTTTCTCAGTTCCATTCATTACCATGAAACCTTCATTTCATGACATGGTAATTGTGCAAAGGAAGTAAAATTATGTTTACTACATATTCATGAACTTTGTATTTCATAATGAAAGTTGAAAACGAGCCAAATGCAGTGGCACTTCTTGTTTTTACTCTTCCAGTATCATCTGAAGATAAGAGTGTGTTTGTGTTACGTCGGAATTACAGTGCTTACAACCTACTGATTTCTATGAATCGCTCACATCTTTGTTCAACCCATAATTACCGGAATGGGGCCACTGAATTTTCTGATAAGTCTGACCTGACAGTGAAAAATGGCTCAAGGCTTCCACATCTAGGTGCATAAGGTCTACATTTAACTCTGTATGTCTCAGACATGAACTGTGATTTACTAGTATTAACCCACATAGCACAATGTAGTCTAGCGTTCTATCCATAAGACAAGCCTGGTGTTGTTTAGGTTTCCATAGAAACTCATTTCTGTGTCCAAGGAGATTAACAGCTCTAAGTCATCATCTTGTAATTACTGTAATTTCAGCATGATGTGAAAGCACTGTTAGTATTAGCATAACAGTGAAAAGTGTTCCATTTTTATACTTTTTATATAATATACCAACGTATATTTCAGAAGGGTTATAATCCTGCTTTTTCAACTTTAAACTTGCTTTTGAAAGAGTGTTTTTTTTTATGATTCTTAAAGGATTTCCTGGAAAAAGCTGGTTCTTACTTTCCCAATCACTGAAAAAAAGGAATATGTGTTCATTGAGATTTCTAAGAAACATATAGTTACATAGAAATACTAGGTTTCTCAACAAACCATGAGTTCCTTGCTTAAACCAAGCTTAACTGAAACATTAAATTCTAAATTAAAATTAAAAATTAAATTAGAAGCAAAAAAAAAAAAGCTTAATTATTCAGTTGATTTATAGAGAGCAAGAGTAATCAGTTTACATAGTTTTAATGTAAACCATTTACACTGTGAAATCTCATGAGGATGTTGCCGCTGGTAGGAACTATAACTATAGAGTTAAATTCAGTAGCTTTACACATACAGGGTCAGAATAGCACAGTGGTAATGTGGCTGTTGTGAAACACCAGTGTTGTGGGTACCATTAACAGCTCGGTGTCTGATTTTATTCAGGGCTGAAAATAAATGCTTAGATCATGTATACATCTAGACTTTTCTCTGTTCTGGCATCAAGGTGGTTGAATGAACTTGCCCTAGATGTCAGAACAGCCGAGTCTGGCCGTCTTCCAACAATAGATGAAGGACCTATATCTTTCTTAAACACTTAGCTCTTATTTTCCCCATTTGTTTTATGTATGTATTCAAAAAACGTTCTTCCCAATACAGTTTTCAGGCTGATGGTATCCTAAGTCTGTGACCTATTGAACCAGTATTAATGTATTCATTAATAAGACTTCAAAGCACTTTTTGTATGTCGCTCTGGACAAGGAGGTCTGCCAAATGCCAGAAATGTAAATGTAAGAATGAAATCTGTGATAATGTAACATCATCATGTGGAACCGATGTATGCGTGTGAATTAAATAAATCCAGTGAGCGTTTTTCATCAGTGTGCTTGAATCCCTTTCTGAAAAGTAAACTGTTGAAGGCGTTATATAGAATCTGTATGTAGAAACCTTGCATATTCTTACCATATAGAACCTTTAAGGGTTCCTTCTGATGGACAACCAATGAACTATACATTTTTTGAGAGTTACTCTGTATACTCTTGTGTACATATATACTCTGTATATACATACACAATTTGTAATTACAAACTAGTAACCAAACCCAGATTATTTAACATCAGACATTTATCAGGGTAATAAAAGCTTTAAAAGATGACTTCTTGTGTCCTTATTTCAGTTGTTTTGCTATCTCACACTTTTGCCATTAATAACCATAGGTTTAACTCTATTGTGTATTTCCTTTCGTTTTTGTTTCTTCAGGAGTAATTTTTATGAAATTCCGCTACTGACATTTTGCCCTTCGCTTGTGCTCTGTCCTCAGCGCCCCCTACTGTCCGGATCGTGCACTCGGGCCATGCATGTAACGTGGAGGAGGAGCGCTACACAGAGAGAGTGTACACTATCCGGGAGGGTGAGACCCTGGAGCTCACGTGTCTGGTGACTGGACACCCGAGGCCACAGGTGAGCCTCCATTACTCATCAGCTTTCTTTAGTGATATCATAATTGTATCCAACTTTAAAATAGATTTCCTTCTGGATGCAAAGTCTGCAATATTTTGATATTTTACCTCACACAACTCGCATTTTCTGTCTTATATAACACATTTCCAAAACACTAAACACAAACCCCAAGTGCTAGAGGGTCTTTTTTTTTTACTTCTCTGCAAAATCAATCTCTGGATGTAAAACTGCACTCAATCTCCCCCAGCTGTCCCCCTCCACATCTCCACCCGTTGCCAAATCGGGGCAATTAAGACTTTAAGGTAAATGGAAGCGTCAGTTTTATTTATGAATGCTTTAAATGAGCCAGGCATACTTGTAGTACTCATCTCCCGAGTTTCCCCAGGAGAAGTGGGGAGCTGCTGGGAGAAACGGCTCTGTGCTCTAATCCATTCTGGTGCACTGGGTTTGCTCCTCACATATTTCCCAGTTGACCGTGGCCACAAAACGAACCGGATAAACACCACTAACCCAGAATAAATCCATTTGCTGGAGCTAAGTCAAGCGGAAGAGTTTCTTCTTCTGTAGCCTAGCTGACAGGTATACATCATTGTTAGAGAGAACAGTCTTCACAGATCATGTTGTTGCTTCTATTTTAAATTTAATCTATCTATCTATCTATCTATCTATCTATCTATCTATCTATCTATCTATCTATCTATCTATCTATCTGTCCGTCCGTCCGTCCGTCCGTCGTCCGTCCGTCCGTCCGTCCATCCATCCATCCATCCATCCATCCATCTGGCTTAGTGGTTGGCACATTTGCCATGCACCTTCAGGGCTGGGGGTTTGATTCCTGCCTCTGTCCTGCATGTGTGGAGTTTGCATGTTCTCCCTATGTTTCAGGGGTTTCCTCTAGTTCAGGGGTGTCCAATCGTATCCACAAAGGCCGTGGGTGCAGGTTTTCATTCCAAACAAGCAGGAGACACAACTGATTCCACCTTTTTAATCAGTTGATCCTGGCTTTCAGTAAACTCAGATGTGGCTTCTGCTTGGTTGGAATGAAAACCCACACCCACACTGGCCCTTTGCAGATAAGGTTGGACGCCCCTGCTCTAGGTACTTTGGTTTTCTCCCCCGTCCAAAGACGTGATGTAGGATGATTGGCATCTCTAAATTTATCGTAGTGTGAAAGTATGTGTGAGTGTGTTCATGACTGTGCCCTGCAATGGGATGGTACCCTGTCCAATCTTGTGCCCCCGAGGCTACAGGTTCCCTGTGACCCTGTGTAGGATAAGTGGCACAAAAAGTGTGTGTAGAAGAGTATGTGTATATAGAGTACTGTGAGCTTGCTCCCACTATGAAACACAGCTATAACACGTTACTAGTTTTTTTGCCCTCTACTGAACAGTGCTGCAGGCAACTAATCACCCAGGCTGCAGAGCTCTGTCTTGTACTGAAGTGCCTGAATCATGCATGTGTGCTACTATTTTTATTACCAGTCCTCACTGCAATGAAGGACATATTAGATGCATTATGGCATTATGGTTACACAAAAAAATCCCCAGTATATTACCCATAATTATAGGACAGTGTGGGGAAATTCTCTAATCTTATTGGTCAGAAAGCATGAATTCATCTTAAATAAACACAGACTGTAGATCCAGCTGTAGGTTTATGTAAATGTGCTTGGTCCAAAACATTATTGTTTCTGTAGAACCTGCTCTTTCATAGGGACGTGTATGACGGACACTCCACAGAATCAAAGCCTAATAAACAAAAGTGCTATTGCTTAACAAATAAAAAGCTATAACAGTTTTCTGTTAGGAGACATTTATGTAACGTTTATGAAAGAAGACCTGAGTGTCAGTGCTTTGTAACGATCCTGGTGCATTGTAAATCTTCCAGCCATATTACGTGAAGCAGCACAATATGTCGTTTATTAATGAATTATAAATTGTAAGTGTTTGCAAATCGCTGCGGTCTCAGCGTCATAACACAAGCTTAATGTTATATGATAACAACCCACTTCAGGACTTTTATTATCTATTATTTTAGTGTAACCACATGCTCTGTATTGTGTGTTATTCCTTACTTATTGATGATAATAATAGTGCTTTAATGATTGATATGCAAAATGAAGGACATGCTCAATTTGTTCTGTTTTGAGTGTATATGGGTATGCTGTAAAGCAATATTTGTTTTTCTAACAGCATGGATCCTCATGTCTATAAGAGAGTTTGGACAATTCCTCATACACAACACTGTAAACTCATTTACTCCTGAGGTTGTGCCTCACTTCAGACCACAGGTTCAAATTTGCAACTGAGACTGAATCGTTTTTCACATGATTGCATGTACATTTGAGCTACACTACTTTCTGATATCCATCTTACCTCCTGGAAGAGATAACCAGGATTTGGGCTAAAATATCCTGTCCAGTCGCTTCTGAACTTTAACCAAAACACCAGCATCAGTTAAGCTGACCCATACTTTACTTTTCCCTCTTTACAGTTCACGTTTTTCTACAAACATGCCTATAGTGTGTAGAGAGTTCAAATTTGGTCTCATCTGATCACAATAATAGATTCGGTTCGCTGGTTGAACTTGACAGCTTGAATCAGCAAAAAGGTAACAACAGTGTTACTACCTCATGGTTGTTTTGAGATGCCAGGCTTTGAAGGCAGCTATTAGACACCCATGTCTGACACTGTGTTTTCGTTAGATGAGAGTAAATTTAACCTTAGAAGAACCTGTGAACATGGTAGTGTTACTGGAGAATTTTTTGGTGATGCTAATTTATTTACAATTTGTTTATTTTAACCCAAGTCAATAATACTGACAAATGCTTTGGGAAAAAAAGACACACAGCAAAATGATGTTAGGAAAGACGGATATCGTGAACAAAGGGAAGTTATTGTTTCAGTTAGTTTTTCATTACGAAGATCATTAAGCATATTTCTTGACATAACGGCTAATTAGAAGCTGAAAATTGCAGATCATTTTGCTTCGTTTTAGAAACAAGGAATCCAAGTAAGCAAAATTATATTAGCTGCCAATAGAATATGATCATTTCAAGCTTGAGTTAATTGAGTAAAAATAAACTAGTCTTATATTTGTTTATCTAATTTACAGTATTTTACTGATTAACTTATTACTTACTGCATTTTTTGCAGTGCATTATTTTAAAAATAAGAGAATGTCTGTTTTAGGAAAGTTAAATGTATTTTTCGTTGTTTAATTATAAATGATTGACTATCATTATGTGGATATAGTAATGCTGTATAGCTTTTTATTTAATGTTTCTTTGGCTCTAACAAGCATTCAGCATTCACGCATCAAGTAGCAGACCTGTATCACTGCAGCACCACAACCCCGGGTGGACTCTGTATTCCTGAGTGAACTTTAAACAAATACTGCTGTCTCAAATATTCATTCATGTAGAGCTTGTTCAGAAAGAAGAAAAATCCTTTTCAAACTTGACCAAGAGGCTGTTTTTGTAGAGAGCTTAATTGGTTGGATTAGATAAATGAAATGAGACCTGTTGGTGTCTTGGGAATTGACTCTGCCCATTTACCTTAATTAATATTTAATATGCCTTTGATTAATATACACCCCATTAATTTGTACACACTTGCCCTGGTTTCTTGTGCATCAAAGATATTGACTCTTATACTTCGTTTAAAAAGGTGAAACCTCTTGAATTAGGTTCCATGCTACAATGTTTTCATTTTCGATGATTTATCTCCTCCAGTCCACATGGTGGTGGCTTCTTGTTTCTGTCTCTGCTCTTAATTACAAGTTTGAGAAGGGGTTGTGGGATCAAGAGTATTTTCTAAGAGATCAAATTATGAAGATATATTAGCAGGGAGATGAGGCTCTTCACTGCAGTTAGGAAGTGACAGAAATCAAGAGATCACATTGTGGTGTTCCACTGGGAGGCACCATTTATTGGCAAAAAGATATATTTCACATATACTACATTGTGTTAGTGGTTTGTCATTTAGAAGAAGTGTGAATTCATGCTAACATGTTTAATTAGTGACTTAGTAGTGAAAGTCAACCCTTTTGCCAGCTGTGTTATGCGTTTGGCTCAATGGCGTTGTAATGTTGATTTCATTAGTGGCTATTCCTGTGTGCCACTTAATTGCCCATTTTAAAGCATATACACACTGAGATCTGTTCTATTCAGACTGTTTTGTTTGTGTTGAAGGCCTCATTCCAAAATTTCTCAATGGTCTTTTATAAATCAGAAGTGTCTCTCTATTTTTTTCTAAAACAAAATACCATTCTGGTGTATATTTCCCGTGAATCTAGCCTGATTTTTTAATTGACAGTAGTAATTGGATATCAAGGCCACGTAATGATTTCACAAAGGCTGCATGAACTGTGCAACACTGCTGCCTCAAAGCTCCAGGGTTGCCAGTTCTGTGCTGAGCTCAGGTTACTGTCTATGCAGAGGTTTATGCGTTTTACGTGGGTTTCCTCAAGGGATCTCTGGTTTCCTCACAATATCATGCCAGTAGGTGGATAAGTGTGTATGTGTGTGTGTATGTGTGTGTGTGTGTGTGTGTGTACTGCACAAAATTACATCTTAGCAAGTTAAAATATCTTGAATATAGTCAAACTGATCTAGTATTTCATATTAAAAGATTACAAGAAACCAAATCTAAGATTATTAAACCTATTTCTAGGTATAGGACTATTTTAAAGCATTCAATTTTCTTGTTTAATTTTAAGCATTGATTAAACTAGATAGAAGCAAAATGATCTACCATTAAAGCTTAAAAATGGTATAATATGCCAAGAAATAGACATAATCTTATATTTGGTTTTGTAATCATATATTATAATATCATATAATAATAAATAGATATCTCTGCCTAGATTCAAGATATTATCACATGCTAAGATTGTAAAGATATTTTGCTGTGTGTGTGTGTGTGTGTGTGTGTCCACAGTGCCCTATATTGGACTGGTGTCCCATCCACGGTGTATTGAATGAATTGTTGGATATTTTTGGTTCTCTCTTCACCGACAATGAAAACGAAAAAGTATCTTTTAAACATTTATATTGTCCTTTGATTCCATTTTCTTGTTGAACATGCAGAAAGAAACTACCTTTTTCCTGTTTAGCAAACCACTCTAATATTGAATGAGTACTGCAATAAAAAAGCTGGATTTTATTTTAATACCTAAAAATAAATATGTTTTGCTCCCTACATGCCATGTGCAGGCAAAATCTGTTCCATTGTTTAATCAGGAAGGATCAGTGCATGAGTCAGTCACGTCATAGAGAACAGCTGTACTACTGTGCTTTTTCATTCATTTCTAAACGAACATGGATCCTTCATGAATGCATGCTGTCTATAATAATATAATAATAACAATATGCATGCAACAGGAAAGTGCTGATCCCATCCTGTGGAGATCATGCATGTTATGAATGTACACTGTTCAAAAATACCCAACAACATTTAAATCACACATTGGATCTCAAATATTCAAGTACAAATCTTTACTTATATACATAGTGTAATTTGTTGAGAAAAAAATTGTCAAAATGAAAGGTCAGTGGAAACCAAAATCATTAACCCATTGAGGGCTGGATTCATCGCACCAAAAATCAAAGTCAAAAATTGAAATTACGTGCTGATCCGACTTGCTTGAATTTTGTAATGGCAACTCATAATGTAAGTCAGTAGTGTGTATAGCCCCCAGGTGCCTGTATTCACTCCCAACAATATCTGGGCATGCTCCTGATGAGATGGTAGACGGTGTCCTGGGGTGTCCTCCCAGACTTGGATCAGGGCCTCAGTGAGAGTCTTTGGTCCTACTTGGTGGCTTTGTAAACTCTGATACATAACATTGCAGAGGTTCTCAATTGAATTCAGGTCTGGGTAACATGAGAGAGAGTCAATGGCATCAGTGCCTTCATCATCTAGTAACTGCCTGTACACTCTGGCCACATGAGGCCAGGCAAAGTCATGCACCAGGAGGAACCCAGGGCCCACTGCACCAGTGTAAGGTCTGACTTTGGCACTGATTTCATCCTGGTGTCTAACAGCAGTAAGGGTACTGTTGGCTAGCATGTGGGAGGTCTATGCAACCCTCCAAGGATATTCCTCCTGAGATCATCACTGTCCCACCGCCCAACCAGTCAAGAAGAGAGCATTTGTCTGTGGCTACCACCTGCAGAACCTTTCCCTTTTGGGGGGTTGTCTTGCTGTTGCCTCTCCAGTGAACCTGTTGTCACTTTCTTTTGCATCTAAGCAGGTGAACCTGATTCACAGTCACTCATGCTTCTTAAATGGACAGATTGATATCCCTAAAGTTTAACTGAAATGTTGCTAGACTGTGACGATTAAGCGTTCCCTTAATTTTTTTAGCAGTATGAATGTATTTTAATAGACTTAACAGCTCATCAGTGCAACAGATCATCAGGTGATAAGCAATGCCTGTTCAGTGTGTTCATTTTCATTACATAGTTTCTGTGTTGTGTCTTTCACACTGCCATATCTCAATCTGTATATATAGATTATGTTTAATGTGTTGTTTTTTCATGTGTAGACATTTGACACTGGTATAATGATGTGGACAAAATCTGTACCATAAAAAGTAGAACCATTTTTATAGCACTTTGAATCTTTGAAAGGTTGCCTGTAATTGTTTCCCTTAATAACAAAACAGTGATGTGTAAAACACAGCAAAACAAAATGTGTTCCAAAATACTCAAGACTGTAATAAATTAATCAACTGGTGTTGAGGCCAGTTTGAAAGCTACACATTTACTCTTGGTATTATAGATCAGCTAAAACCTATATATGAATTGCCATTTCCATCTGAAGAAAGACCAGATCTTCTTCTTCTACCAAGGGAACAAAATTCCAGTCCAATCTAGAACCTTTTTTTTCTGTGGATATTAATTCGGTAGAAAATAAAAGACTGTGGACAACAAAACAAACTAGTACAGTCCACTGATTAAAGAAATTCTTATTAAAGAAAGTCAGAATGGTAGGTATTCCAAGGTTAGACTGTGGTCATCAGTTTTTTTGATCTCCTCTCTTGTGTTTAGCAGGGCAGAGGAAGACATGTTACTACTAAACCAGCATCTAAACCTGCTTCCTCTAGAGCTCTCCTGAGGACTGCTGGAGTTAGAGCTAAGGCTGTTGATTAGAACCACAGTAGGAGCTAGTCTTGCTCAATTTTGCTGGCCTCAATTCTCAAAATGGTCACCATGTTCATCAGTACTGCACAACAGTAGGACAGATAAAAGCCCTTTCAATGCAGTGGGATGGCAAAGAAATGGCACATGACAGCAAGCCATAGTAGTTATCAACCCCTTTTAAATTCTGCTTTTTACAGTTGGGACTGTAGTTAGTAGGGCACAGAAGTCATTTCCAGAACAGAACATAACCCAAAAATGACCTCTTGCCTTTGGGGAACTTGTTCTATAGACTCCTTGAACGCCAAGATAAATGGTCAAACATAAATCTAGATGTGAATCTAGCTAGGATGATGAAACAATTTTTAGAACCGTCTCCAAATTTTGTCACTTCCAGATAACAGTGGGCCAATTTAATGCATGTCCAGTAAAAAGGCCTAAGCTGAAGGATATTACCAAAGATAATAACCAGATTTGGTAATATGTAGGCATCGGGCCAGTGACTAATGCATCAGGGATTCATGCATTATATCCATCAAAGCTTTAAACACTCACCTCAGCATATTAGCTCTTCAGACTGCCCTTTTCTCCCACTCCTGTGCGATGTGAGGGAACAGACCCATTTTACTGAATACATGTGTATAACAGCTTCAGTAGCATGATCAGCACATGGGTCATTTGTGCTCTAAATAGAGCTGTGGTTGGCACTTTTGCCAGCATTTAATTCTTTTCATGTATTTCAATATGCTGACACAATTAGCCAGACTCCCTTGGGTGGTCACTCTTAGATGGAGCTTCTGGATCCTGGCCAACGCCTGTGGCAGCTCTCACTGCAAGCTGTGGCCTTCCTCAATAGACTGTGAATATTTAAAAAAAAAAAAAAAAAATTACCGAAATTTGCAGGATAAATCAGATTGTAAGAATTTGATTTTTTTTTATGAAAATAGTTTACATGTGTGGATGTAAGATGGTTATACTGTATACTGTGCTCTATATATGTACACTGTTTAATCAGGTCACATGTTGTATTAGGATGTTATTCTTGCATTACCTGGTTACACAGTAACTTTTATAAAATGTCCTCTGTTGTGCTCAGCAGGGCATCAGAAGACATGTTACTACTCCAACAGCAGGTCAGAGGAAGGAACTAAGGCTCTTCTGAGGACAGCTAGAGTTAGAGCTAGGGGTGTTGATTAGAATCACAGTAGGAGCTAGTCTAGCTCAGTTTTGCTGAGCTCAAAATTGACAAGTTGGTCACAGAAAGGTTTTGTTCTTCCTGCAAATAGTAAATGGCTCCTTAAGATGAGCTAGGATATACAGTATCAGTTTACAGTTCTTCATTTTCTCTCTTTTTTGGATTCCTTTAAAACGTCTTCATGGCTGCATCTATCATCAAGCATGCTAAAAAAATTAAAATATCCAGATAAAATGTTCACAGCATGGTGAAATGGTTTATTTAAATGGTTTCCACATCACCTTATTAGATTTAGAGATATAACCTCTTTTTCCAATGACCAGACTGACAAGAAAGCTGTGAAGGTGGTTGCTTTATTCAGAAAATAGATGAACCCCATGATCTCAGCAACCCACACACCCACAGTGTGTGTCTGTACAGTGTATTTATTTTCACCTGAACTTCGTGCAATCAAAAGACATTCAGAGTACAGACACCAGTGCAGAAACCCTCATCAGTCACTAGTTTAGGAGCAACCTCAAATCATCGTGACATGGATTCCACAGAGTGTTAAAGCATTCCTTTGGCATTCTAGTCCATGTTGTCATGACTGCATCACATCATGGCTGCAGGTTTATCAGCTTCACATTCATGCTGTGAATCTCTCTGAGCATTCACAACACAGGAGCTCGATTCAGATCTGGTGACTGGGAAGGACCACCGAAGTACTTTAAACTCACTTTCATGTTTGTGGAATGTGAAGATTTGTCATTTGTGACAATGCATTATCATGCTAGAAGTAGCCGTTATAAGATGTGTAATTTGTATAAAGCGATGGTCAAAAATTATACAGTGGCATTGAAATACTTTTGGTATCCATGAGCCCATTATGTGCCAAAAAAAACCAAAAAACAATGTCCAACCTGAAATCTTCACACAAGGCAGGTTGAGTCCATGGATGCATGTTGTTGATACCAAATTCTGACCTTAGCATCTGCATTTTGTAGAAATCAAGATTCATCAGAACAGGTCATGTTTTCCATGTCTAGTTACAGTGAATCTGAATCCACTGTAGCCACACATTCCTGTACCTGGTGGACAGAAGTGGAACCTGATGCAGTCCTCTGCTGAGTGCAACTGACAAGAAAGAAAATTCTTACACCATTTGAATGCAATGTTACAATCTTTACAATGGTATACATAAACACAGTTTGGCATGTTTGTCCTTAATCTCTAATTATTGGACTGAACAATGCTCAGAATTATTGCATGAATAACAATATAAAACAGTAAACTGCTTCAGCCTGGTCATGTCCATGGTAGATCTGAAGCCTTTCCGGGAAGTACTGTGCATGAGGTGAGAGTAGACTCTGCATAGGGCACCAGTCCATCAGAGGGCTCCATGAGTGCAGACATTCACACAAGCCTTCACACCTAGGAGCAACAAGCCTTCAAACCCAGGAGCCACAAGTCCACCTGCTGGCATGTTTATAGGAGATGGGATCTCTCAAACAACTGTGGCCATTAAATATTATCTGTACATTGTATTGCTTCTTAGATCATTTCTCCTGTCAGTCTGCAGGTGTTGATCTTTAGATCTGTAGGAAGTTTTACTTCACACTGTCTGGCAACCTGGGTATGTGCCATCCCTGGAACATGACCGAGTAGACAACTGTTGACAGCTGCTGCTTCTCATACTGTAGTTCTAAGGCCAGTGGTTAAAAATATACAAATCAGAGAATAAAGTAATATCCATCCATCCATCCATCCATCCATTGTCTATACCCACTTTATTCATAATTAGGGTCACGGGGGTCTGCTGCAGTCTATCCCAGTGCACATTGGGCGAAAGGCAGGGGTACACCCTGGACAGGTGGCCAGTCCATCGCAGGGCCACATATAGACAGACAACCACACAGACTCACAATCACTCCTATGGGCAATTTAGAATTACCAATCAACCTAATATACATGTTTTTGGACCGTGGTAGGAAACCAGAGTACCCAGAGTAAACCCACGCAGGCATGGGGAGAACATGCAAACTCCACATAGGAAGGCCCCTGCCTGTTCAAACCCGGGATTTGAACCCAGGACCTTCTTGCTGTGAGGCAACAGTGCTAATAAAGTAATATTACAAGAAGATATTTCATACACATGAAAAAATTTGAACCTGTCACTCTAGGGTTTCTTCAGGTTGAGCCTCTGGAGAAACCAGTGGGTTTTTAAGTAAAACTCTGCAACAGTGTTTGTGATGACTGATGATAGTACTGAGACTCCAGCTATCATTCAGACAGTTTAAATGCCTGTTGGAAAAGTTAGTATCTTGTCTTGTTTCCTTTTCACCTATTTTGTAGTCATATACACACCTTAATAGCTAATGCTGTCTAATGAGCAGTTAATGAAGCCACACTATTGTTTATCAGGGCTACTTCACTGTAAACCAATTCCATAATTATCTCAAATGCTGTTCAACACAGAGCACATGTACATTATATCATTATATCATTTTATTTACATTTTATAATGATCTGAGTAATAATTCGACAATCCCAACTTTACTTTTGCAAGAATCTCCGACCTCGTTAATGGACAATTCAAGTCAAGAAGCTTTTATTGTTATTTGGACCATATATAGCTGTATACAGCAGTACATAGGGAAATGAAAAATCATTCCTCCAGGAACATGATGCTATATAAAGACACAGAGCTTCATAAGACAACACAGAAGTAAGGGATAAAAAGTAAACTGACTTGAAAAAAGTAAGCTGGATTGTAACCAGCTTCCTGGATTTTTTCTGCTTTAATGGCGTTAGGTATGTCTAGCCCACGCACCTTTATTTCCCTCTCAGCATGGCTGCAGCAATGCCACTGCTCACACGCTGGCTTCAGCCTACACCCTCCAAAGCCACGGGTGATACTATCATCAATCGGAGATACATACAGGGCACAATAGGATGGTGGCATATTGCACACACTCTCACAAGGCTTTTTTTTTTTTTTTTTAAATAGCAATTGTAATCCATTAATCATCCAACTGGCCTGTTTTCTATGAAGCATGAACAGAACAGTTTATATGTCAGCTCTGGTACTCATATCTTCTCTCATATAGTAAGGAAAAATAAGGGACATCTGTGTGTTTTCTTCATCTCTCTCTCTCTCTCTCTCTCTCTCTCTCTCTCTCTCTCTCTCTTCATCTACCCTATATTGGATGTTTGAGGGCATAGTGTAACAACACTGCGGCACTCTGGGTAAACACCCTGCGTCCCTGTTTCAATTGTCAGCCAGGTTCAAGCAGTGGAGAGCAGCGGGTCAGCGGACAGCAATTAGTGGACACAGAGGGTAGAGCTCACACAGCTCAGTGCTGCTGGCTCAAGAGCAAACAAGGCTACAAAGCCGTTGAGTCAGTCTCTGCAGCTGCCTATGCGGTGAACGAACACTCCTTTCTTTCTCTCTCTCTCTCGCTCTCTGGACCATCACAGCCATTTTGGAATTTTTCAGCTGGTCTCCTTTTCAAACACTCATTATAAACACATTCAGCCAGCCAAAGTTATGCTGAGGCTCTTGATGACAAGAATGTGTGAAATCCCATGCCATGCCATGTTCCCACTAATAGCAGGCAATGGTGTGAGAGTCACTGTTTATTCTCTGATAATTGCAGCTTGGCCAGAAATGCTTTTTTTTTTTTTGGCCTTGTTTTTGTCTCTATTTTTAATTTGTCTGTGTTTTGTTTAACAAGTTTCAATTTGGCTTTCCTAAAGTATGTTAATTGCAGTTATTTTTTTTAAACAGTTGTGAAATGAATAGGGTAATGTGCAGGCAAATTAAGATATAAAAATAGGGGGGGAAAGGCAGTACTTTATAATGGTGTTAACCATTTTCTTTGATTAAGGTGCATTTGTGTATCAGGGAACATGAGCGCCTCAGAGCTGCAAGGTTTGGAGTGCAGTCCTGAGCTTGGGTTACTGCCTGTGTTGAGTTCTGCATGTTGTCTCAATGTTGGCATATTCTGATTTACAAACCAAACAAAAAACATGCCAATAAGTGAATTGCCACCTAATGAAGAGTTGGTTTTATGCCATGTGAAAGTTTTTTGTTCTTGCTTTGCATCTAGTGTTCCAGGCAGCTGGAGCTGGTATAAATGAACTAGCATGGCTAACATTCAAAATTACAATACCAGTGAATATAGGGTTATAATCCATATTTTTTGTGTAAGAAAGAACAACAGCACCACCAGTGGTTGTAAGAAATATGGCAGAATGGTATGAAGTGAGGCTGCAGCTGATTTCTTTCTAGATTCATAGTCATCAGGTGAAACACTTCCTAGATCTGATCCTTGTGGGCTCATAGAGTATTTTTTCAACCCATTTTCAGCCCTCTGATATATCTGTAAGCAGTGTTTGTCCTTTTTTGTCCTTTAATGAACTAAGCACACACTGTCCAAAAACAAAGTGCCTAAAGGACGTAAAAAAAAGAAGAAAGAAACATTTACAGTTTTTTTATTTGGTATTTGGAGGAAACACAGTATGGACCCAGTAGAGCATTTTGGACTTGAAACAGTTAAAAGATTATCGTTAATGCAGCTGCCTTTAAGTGTGTGTAATCAAAATGATCATGCCACTGATGAGACTTTATGATATAATGCTTTGCTCAGCCTTTTTATGTCAGTTTGTCAATAAATTAGATTTTAGCTCTCTTATCTAATATTATGACCTGATATCACTGTTTCTAGAAATAGACTCTGGATCAACCCTGGATCACTTAATGCACATGGACAATAGATTTTTTGTTTGTTTACTTTAGCTCTTATAGGAAATTTTTGGTTTGGCTATAGAGTTCCTGGCTTCACTTTGTCACATTGTCCAAACAAACCTTTGTGCGGGTGGGACAGAGTTGTAGTTCGAAAAGCAATGTGTGACCTTTGGTGAGGAGTAATCTCAGTGGGCTGTGGAAGAGATTTACTCACAGTTCGTGTCTTGGCATGTGTAGGCAACATCACTGCAGCCACGCACAGCATTTCAATTAGCTGTCCTACTGACAACGTTTTCATCTTTGATTTCAAACCCTTAGATACCTCTGGGTGTAAATGATACAGGAACAGTGGTTGATATTTCTTCTTAGCATTATACTGTATTTCACGTTCTGTATTTGTATACAGGACCTCAAAGTAGCACTACAGAAATCCAGATGTAGCTTTAGATCTGAAACGAGCAAGCCAGAGGCAACAGTGACAAGGAGATACTGAGGATGATATGAGGAGGAAACCTTGAGAGAAATCAGAATCAAAAGGAAACGTGACCTCTTCTGGGTGACATCCGATGTCTATTACTAAGTGCATGGACAGGATGTTCAGTACAAGCTTACTTGTGACTTAAATAGAAATGTTCCAGCAGTATTTATATGGGGAAAGTGTAGCGTATTCAGAGTCTGATTACGCACATGCCCATTACACAAGTCTGTTTTCCATGATTTTTATTTAACAAATGATACGTGTGTAATTCATGCCTCCTAGGCCAGATTTTTTTTTTTATTGAGCATCTACTCCACTGCCTTTAAACACAAGAACTTGCCTCTAAGACATGAAAAAAATCAGAGATGTGGACTGAAGAATAAATTGTGTTAAATGTAATGTGAAATAATAATTTTTGAAATAATACATCTAATAAAAGTTTAGTATATTGGCAATTTCTTACTGAATGAATAGCCCTAGTTTGTAATAATGATCATATTTAAAACAAGAAAAAATGGTTTAAAAATTGTACTTTTAAAATGCTGTCAGTCTTCCATTATTCAGCAGCTTATAAAATATCACTTGGTCCAGCGCATCCTATTATTTTGCAATTTATTTTTTTTTAGATCCTGCTACAACAAGCTGCATGCAACTTAAAAGAAGCTAGAAGATGCTCCAATGAGGTCATAAAATGACAGACAGTAGCGCTGGACTTAATAATGTTCCTTGCTTGATATCAAACAAGAAAAAGTTCAAGGACAAAATTGCTGGTGACTGAGACACATTTTCTACGAACTCTACTGTGCTTGTGTAACTTTTGCTAAGCTCTCGGCATAGTGCTGAGTTATATCTGAGGTCTGAATTCCACTTTCAGTCAATTTTAGAATGAAATCCACACCATAGAGACTTAACTCTGAAATACAGTTTATAGAGAGGACTGGAATAAACAACGGAAAGTTTTTATGATTACAGTGCAGCTGTTAGGACTACATCATGCAGGTGAGATCATACACTGAAGCAAGGGTGAGCCTTGGGCATAAACTGCTTCTGGGAAATGTAAATATAGTATTCATGTGGGACCATCCGCAACAGAAGAAAATTGAGCCACAAGTCTAGAAAGCTCCAGGAGCATCAAGATGAATCAGGCAGGTCTGTTGGGTGGTAAGAGCCCGAGGACTTGATAATGGATCTTCGAATGACTCAAAAGTCAAACTAGATGTTAAAGCTGTTTATTTGCAGATGCTATTTTTATGACATCTGCATGCTGTGATTCACTGATGTATCTGTTTGTCTTTTGGCTCAAATTGATTTTGAGGCCTTTTACATGGATAACATTCCAAACTCAGTTGACATTGAAGTTCCGTAGTTAGCTATGTGTAGGAAGTGTTGTTTACACGACTGAAGATGTGATGAACATAAAAAAAAGAGCTGACTAATTCATCTTACTGACTGGTGTCTGTCCCTGATCCTACACTGTTTGGGCTAAAGTAGACAGGAGTCACTTGAGTGGCCTTAGGGGTCATTTCGAATTTCTGCCTGGGATCAATAAAGTGTCATCTAATGTGGGTACTTAGTATATATACAGCGATAGAAAGAGTACTAAAGACACTGACTTGAGTAAAAGTGCTGCTACTGTAGAAAAAAATTTTCTTCTATAAAAAGAAGTGATCAAGAAAATGACGTAAATAAGAGTAAATAAGTTATGTGGGGGAAAACTACTTGAGTAATCTACTGCTAATCTACAGTTGATTATGTCAATAACACCTCAGTTATCAAGAGTATGAAATAAAGAAAGGTCAAAATAGCTGGATAGCTAGTTTAGCCAAAAACCTTTAGGGATTTTGCAGCTTACTAGGTTTGTTAGCTAGCCAGCTCATAGTAATTAATACAGGTTTCTAGGTACACAATTGGCTATTTGGCTACACTTAAAATATCACCCTATAGACTGTAACAGAACCTTATCACTACCAGAAGTTCAAGACGGAATTTGCTAGCTAGTTTAAGTCAGTCAGATTAGCTCAGTCAGCTAGCTACTGGCATACGTGTATGTTTCCACAGGTTGAATGTTGAAATGCTGATAGTGCCACATATTTTGGCTTGGTTAGTTTGCAGATCGTTAGCATGCTGTTGTCTTCAAAGTGTTTAAATCTGCATGATAAATTGGGAAAGGAAAGCTCATATTCATATCACCTCATATTTCATATTCATATCATCTTTACTGTCTCAGACATTGTCAAGTCAAGTCAAGAAGTTTTTATTGTCATTTCGAGCACATATATCTGATGCAGTACATGGTGAAATGAAATGTCATACCTCCAGGACCAAGGTGCTACATAAAACAGCACAGAGCTACAAAAAACAACCCAGAGGTATAGACTAAAATGTAAGTTAACCTAGCCACATACAGTGCATAGTGTGCAGCCTAGTGCAAACAGTAAGACAACCGAGTGCAGACAGACAATACAATACATTACATTACATTTCTGGCATTTGGCAGACGCCCTTATCCAGAGCAACTTACAAGAGTGCTTTTAAGTCTGAATCAATGATTACATTAACACTGGGGAAGTTCATTCCAACACCTCGGTGCCAGAACAGAAAAGTGTCTAGATGTATTCCTACCTCTTAGCCTGAGAGATGGTGGGACAAGTCGAGCAGTGCTAGTAGATCAGAGGGAGCGTGTTGCAGTATGAGGAGTAATAAGAGCTTTGAGGTAAGATGGTGCTGGTCCATTCTTAGCTTTGTAGGCAAGCGGCAGTGTTTTGAATCTACCCGAAGCCGGTTGAGGGAACTCGGCAGTGGGGTGTTGTGTGAGAATTTAGGTAGGGTAAAAACAAGTCGCGCAGCTGCATTTTGGATCATTAGCAGAGGACGAATTGCATTCAAAGGTAGACCTGCCAGTAGAGAGTTGCAGTAGTCCAGTCTCGAAATGACAAGAGACTGAACAAGCACCTGAGCAGAAATACAATACACTACAGGACAGATACAAAAATAGCCCAGGATACAGTCTGTGTGGACCATTGTGCAGAAAAGGATGCTTGTTTATAAACATATGTTCACATATGATAGCAGAAGTTGGTAGCAGCATTAAAGTGTAATGTGCAAAAACAGCATTAAAGTATAATGTGCAAAAACAACATTAAAGTGTAATGTGCAAAAAAATAAAATAAATAAAATAAAGATGATTAAACAGTGCTAAAGTGAAATGTGCATAAAACATAAACAGTTTTGGCAGCACTGAAAATGTGGTGTTGTAAACAGAGATGTATACTGAGTATTAAGTGTGTGTGTGTGTGTGTGTGTTCAGTTCAGTCTAGTTCTGGGTGTTGAGGAGTCTGATGACTTGAGGAAAGAAACTGTTACACAGTCTGGTTGTGAGGCCCGAATGCTTCAGTACCTTTTTCCAGACAGCAGGAGGGTGAAGAGTGTGTGTGTGAGGGGTGTGTGGGGTCATCCACAATGCTGTTGACTTCGCAGATGCAGCGTGTATTGTAGTTGTCTGTGATAGAAGGAAGAGTGATTCCGATGATCTTCTCAGCCGTCCTCACTCTCCGCTGCAGGGTCTTGCGATCCGAAACCATGCAATTCCCAAACTAGGCAGTGATGCAGCTGCTCAGGATGCTCTCGATGATCCATCAGTAGAACGTGGTCAGGATGGGAGGAGGAAGATGGGCTTTCCTCAGCCTTCACAGAAAGCAGAGATGCCTCTGCTATCAAAAGCATTTGGCAGTTGAAGTGTAGACTTTTGGCAGGAAACTGCTTTATGATTATGATGAAAATTTGCATATACTGTCTTTGAGTTGTCTATTTCTAAAATGAATATAAAATGTATTAAATATGCTCAGAAAAGAACTGTTAGAATGAACCTGTACTGTAAAGAGAGTACATGTAGTTTCGTTACTTTCCAGACCCAACTCTTCGGAAAATGGCTTGAAACCTAATTTGGTGTGTAGATATAAGGAAAATATTGAATATCCGATAAAAAAAATCAAAGTGCATTAGAATTCACCTAATGCCATACCCAAAGTATGATACCCTGATATATCATCTCACTTTACACAAAGGAAGTGGAAATGGATGGAAAATATAAATCAGTATAACAGTCTTTTTTTTGTGTTTGTGTGGAGATGGGTTACAGTTCAGTCAAACAGCAAAAATGAGTCAATAAACTTTCCATCTCATAATTTATTTAGGCTGCACATTCAGAGAAATAGCATTCTCCATAGTGGATGTTAGAAGGCTCAAATGTACAGTAATTGACTCCCGTATGGTTGGAAATCGATCACCTACTGAGCCGGGTCTTAGTGTATTCTGGAAATTAAAAAAAAAAAAAAAACAGTGGTAAACACAAGTCAAATGTAACGGGTGTTCAGCAATTTGCAGCACAGGCGATCCATCATTTCTGAGTGCTTAGGAGATTACAATATGAAGAAGCAGTGATATGAGCAATGTTTCATTTCTGTTTATTGCTTATTAGTTGCTTATAGTTTTTCAATCAAAACAAGACACCAGGATTAATGAATGTCAGTCTATTAAGAAAGCAAGTCAAGAGAGTGACTTGGCATTCTCCCAGCCGCTTGTATACTGTCTTTACACAGAGACATGACATTGTTACTTAAAAATATTAAAAGATTTACATTTATAGGCAGAATGTCATCCACTTGATGAACAAAATCGGCTTCTTTCTATTTTCATCCAAGGTGATACAGTATTTCTATCTAATTTGGCACTGGATATATGAGAATGTAATAATCACATCAAACATAATGTAATTTCCATTTCACGGGCTGCTAACCTCATCCCATGATATACTACAATTCCGGGAAATCATAGTAGCTGGACAGACTGCAGCACCAAAATGGTATCTGCCTCGCTCTTTGATGGAGGTGAGCAGATTTCACGAGGCTGTCATTTTCCTGTAGTGAATCAGCTGCACAAGTGTGACTTGAAGCAGATGGACAGAAACGCATGCATGCACGCTGCCATCGAGACCAGCTGGACAGAAGTCTGACTATGACTCGATTTGGCCTTTTACTTGCGTATCTGTGATTACTACGCTGGCATTTGGGCAGATTGCATCATGACGATGCAAGGTTGCTCCAATAGAAAAATAGTCAAAATGCCCAGCAGTTGCTGAGCAGGGCATGAATTTGTTAAGTGGGGAGAGATGGGACTAATGACTTGGGTGGACTCCAAAGTGCCTGTAGATGTGAAAGCTCTTATTGGCTAGGGAGCATTCAGGCCCACCCTCCACTTGTTTAGTCTTTCCTCCAGACCCTCTGCTTTTCCGCCCATCCTCCCCTCTGTTCAGTAGGGGCAGCTCTGTTCATTCCACAAATCGTAGGAAGAATACCTTGAGGGGAAGAAACAGAATGAAATAGAGAAGTGTGCAGTCGAACAGCATATTGTTTATTAATATTAAGTACAGTCACTGAAATTCTGTACATCAGACTACAAAGGGCTTAGCATGCCAATGTGGCGTTGTTGAGATAAAGTGGCTTTGCAGGCCCAAAGGACTTTTCTTTGACATGGGAGCAACATTCACGTGATCACTGGCAGCATGTTTGTGCCACAAAACATTCTCTTTCAAATTAATAATAGAAATTTGGAAACACTGGAAATTGGAATAGAAAATCCTCTTTTCACTGCTTCACAGCATTAATTAGAATTAATAAGTTAAAGCTGCAGCATGTAATATTGTGAAATCCGGAAGATTTTCATAATGTAGGTTATGCTGCATCCTTCTCCACTGCACAGATTAATCTCACAGTTGCGAGTTCCATTCAGAGAGGATTCAGGACTGCACCCCGCATCGCACAATGCACTGTTTAGTACATGCATCATCACATTAACCGCTGCAATCTCACAGAGCTCGGCTGGTTAAGCTTGCGTCTGTCTGCATCAGAGATGGCTCTGTGCACGTATGATGATATTATGCGCCGACAAGAACTAGCTAACTAGATAACTGTAACTAGCTGGATAATATAGAGTGCAAAGGAGAAAATCATTACTGACCAGTGTGGCCACTTAAAATGTATGTTTTTTTGTTATTTTTTACATGATGTTTACTGTTTGCTTTCTGGGTATTTTATTATCTGTGCATTTTGTTCTCTGTCTGTGTTAGCAGACTCTGCTAGTCGTCACACTGAACAGTATGAATCACTCTAGTTTGATATACTGTAATTCAGTTTAAAATACAGAAATACAGAGAAATATGCCAACACCTCATGGTCCTCACTAGCCAGCTGTTGTGAGTTCTCCAGGTAAACAATGTCAGTGTCAGGAAATTGGATGACTATCATTCAATAGCTTCATACCAATTTATAGAACAAATACACACTTTACTCATTCAACAAGAAAGGAAATAAAACTGTAACACTGGTGAATGTTTTTTTCCTCCTATAGTATGATATCAGTGACGCTAAAACCTCTTTGGTTTGTTCTCACTCTATTAATTTTGCTTTCCCCTCATTACATATAAAAGCTGGTATGATGTGAATAGTAATGAAATGCATAATGAAATACATTCTTATACGTGGTGGGTGAAGAGAGTTTCCTGAGTGAAAGTGTATGCAATATGCATAACTCAGCATGTCTGAATAATTTAAGTTTGAGGTTATGGTTAAGGGTCGATGCACTTTGCAAATCACTGACCTAAGCAAGGAACAAAATAAAAGAGAGGAAAAAAAAAACAGGCCATAAGACAGGAGAAATGCAGTGGCAGAGAAATAAAGATTATATGACTATTAATACACAAACAATTACTGACAATGCAACAGTGAAATGGATTTAAGAATATTTTAGTGGGTAAAATGTGGTAAAAAACCTCTATAGGGCATTGCTTAGCTACACAACATACAACGGACAACAATAAATATTTGTTTAAAGCTATAATAGTGGGATAGTAAGTATATCCATTAACAAAGATCCAAAACAACCTTGTGACATTGTTGAAATGAAAACAGTTGGAGCAGAAGGTGGCTAGACATATGTGTGCCTTCTGGGTAGTCACCAGGTACTACCTATTAATTAGAGGCTGGAAGATAGACATGTGACTGCTGTGCTTAGCCAATTAGCCAGTAATATTTGGCCTGACCCCTTTTAATGTGCTTATACAGGGCATGATGAAGGCATTTGGAAGTTTATTAGCTTATTAAAAGAAATCCAACAATCATCGACGTAATTCCTGACAGCGGACAATAATATGACAGGAGCAGAAACAGAACAAAACAAGATACGTCTAAACAATGTAAACAAAATGTAAACAAAACACAAAGACTTGATTCGGAACACAAGCAGCGCTTCTAATAAGCTTTGAATCATGACATGAACTGAGATGAGGGATTTATGATAGCCTTAGAAATGCAGATGGATTATTCCACCAAAATAAAACAGAATGAGTTTCTCCTGTTAGTCAGAAGTCACTCGGATCTGTTGCGCTCACTATCAGATAAAATACAGGACATGTAGATTAGCAAGTGTTTCCTGTTTGCAACCTGCTTCAATTATTATATAACCAACAGATGATGGGTTAATACTGATCTCTATACAATATAACAGTGTAAGCAATTCACCAGGAAGCAGAACAAGTATTTTTTGGGCAGTTCATTTATTTCTAGCATTTGGCAGACACCCTTATCCAGAGTGACTTATGTTTTTTTTTATATATACAACTGAGCAGTTTAGGTTAAAGGGCCTTGCTCAAGGGCCCAGCAGTGGCAGCTTGGTGGATCTGGGTGTCAAACTCACAACCTTTCAATCAGTAGTCCAACACCTTAAGCACTAAGCAACCACATCCCCTGTTCATCCAGCCACATCAATCAAAAGTTTGCTCTCTATTTTCACTGCAACTCTAATCAACACTAGAGATAGATGAGTAAAAAGAAATGTTATGAAGTTTAGCTGTTACTACGCAAGCTTACTGATTTCGAGCTGTAGGTAAGTAGAGCAGAATTTGTGACATCGGTGATGGTTAAATGTTTAACAAACCAAGAAAGCATACCGTACCTGTGCACTAGAAAAAACAAACAATGGAAAGTCAGTCAAAGACTTTGTATGTCATCTCACCTGACATACGGATCTTACATAACTGTACTGTATATAAACTGAGTAGATCAGACATTCGTAGTTTGGAAACAGTTTCTTTACCTGACGTATGAAAGACGTGCTCTTGAACTGTTGCTAACATTTCTGTCATCATGAATACAGGTCAAGTTCAAAATTGCTTGCTGAGACATTAAAATGCTGAAAACAGAGGTTTTAGAAAACTGAAGACACACAGATGGCATCCTCACAGTGACACTTGTAGTGAGTTGCAGTAAGAATGTTTACATGAAGCTGATTCTTTTACTGTATAAGCAAAACCCATTATGTGTTATTTGTTGCATAATGACTGATAAGCTGCCCATGGGGGCCTTCTCTCTCAGAAGCCTCAAAAAATAACTTGTAATTTAACTTGTATAATATATTTATATGTTCAAATACATTTCATATTCTTGGGATTTCCTAAAACATGAATATGAACAAATAAATCAAATTTTATTCACATACTTAAAATGAAGTATTACAAACATGTGACAATTACTCTGAGACCAAAAAAAAAATCCTAATCATCTTTTTTTATGGTTCCCATTGCTATATCAAATCTTCTTGGGATCAACATTAAGTTAAATTAACATTTAGCTACATGTATTGTTTTTTATTACAATTATTGAGGAGGGGACATTTTACCCCGAGGTGCATTTTACTCCCTGTCACATTAAAAAAATAGAATTGTGGAGCATTAAATACACACATACCCCTCTTCGTTGTACAAGACTTCTTGTTACTCCCCGGCATTTTCAAAGAAACCACTGCAAAATGTGATTTCAGTTTCTCTGATGATTTGCTTTATTATATTTCTGTTTTTCTGGTAGATTCGATGGACTAAGACAGCAGGCAGTGTGTCAGACCGTTTTCAGGATTCAAGTGTCTTTAATGAGACACTTCACATCGCTAAGATCCAGCGGCACCAAGGTGGACGCTATTACTGCAAGGCTGAAAATGGCCTCGGCTCGCCGGCAATTAAGTCGATCAGAGTGGATGTCTACTGTGAGTATTTCTGTGTATATATATATATATATATATATATATATATATATATATATATATATATATATATATATATATATATTTCTGTATATTCAGGATTTTAGTCATATAAGAAAACACTTATTATGGGCAGTAGCAGCTATGCTGAATATTCATTAGACATGCATTTATTCTTGCATTGATTACTGATTGACTTTTTTAGGTTACACATTGCACTGCTTCGAAAGCTTTGCCCTTACTTCTCCACATCTGAAAATCATATTGATTTGTTTATTTGCTACATCAGTGCCATCAGTGAAACAGTTGATTGTATTTGTCAGTATTTGAACAACAAATAAATTCAGAAGCACAAGTTATACATGTGGGTATCACTAATACACTGTTTAAAACAGTCTATTAGTGAAGTTTGCAGTTGTACTCTTTATTTAAAGTCTATCCTAAACTAGTGCAAAGACCGCAGTGCAGTGAGTTTCCCAAAAGTGCCATAGCACAAAAATCAGCATAAGATAGTGTCATAAAAATAAAAAATAAAAAGTACCATCTTGAGTCGTCTCTGTAGCTGTTAAGGTTTTTTGCTTCGCTATTATTTGTGCTTAATTCTCACATGGATTAGAAAGATTTTAGGTGAAAACAAAGCAGTAAAAGTCATTACATTATAACGCTTCCCATTTAAAACGAACAATTGTAGTAAAATATATAAATATGATATGTACAGTTTATATATTAAAGTCTCCTTAGAGGGAAGCATCAGTGCAGAGTTCTTCTGATTGATCACTTTTATCCTACGATGAAACATTTCTACCCCCATGGGCATGGTCTTTTGCAGGATGATCGCAATCCCATCCTCAGGGCATGGGCTTACGGAATGGTTTGATGAGAAAGAAAATAAAGTAAATCATATTCTATAGAAGTCATGGTTTTATTTATCTATTTATAGCTGGGATGATATATGATGTGTTCATAGCTGGTATGATGGTATGATGCTGGTATGATATATACCCAGACAAAATCTGAAACTATGCATTTGTCATGTTCAATTGCTTGTGTAAAATCTGCGCTGTAAATCGTTCATGCTGTGTGACACTTTCTGCTATTATTGAATATGTCACAGCTATTGTGATGCAAAAAAAATCTTCAGGAATAATCAGTTTGGATTGACGCTTTGGTGGATGTTTGGACTGCAAATAATAGCTCTCTGAAAGCCAAGCTTCAGAAACCAGTGAAGTAGCTTTTCTGTGGATGAATATCAGGATCCTAAATACATCACCTCCAGTTAAGTGGTTGAAAACTGAGTGCATTCAAACTATCATGTTTCCTGCTTCTGATGCAATTCAGCAGCCTCTTTTCATTTGCATGGCACTCAATTTTCCAATACACTTTTTTTTTTGTTTTTAGTCTGTGGTTGTTCCTGTGAAGATGTGAATCATCACTGAAAACGCAATACATAGATGAAAAACATATCAATTTTTTAGCTTTAATGTTAATTACAAACTTTTCCTGTAACTTTTTCACTCTTAATCTGGCTTATATGCACAGTAAAGAAACTACTGATTTAATTTGATGTAGAAGTTGATGCTAAAATCACCACCAAGAGAAGAGAATGCATTAACACATGTCTCACAGATACTGTATACACTTGATGTAGTGCACTATTATAGGTTACACTGTTATGCTTTAATGAAAATAATATTATTTTAATATATTATTTAATTTAATATAATAGGAATAATAAGGAAATGGCACAAACATATAAAAGATTTTGACTTTAAAAGAGTAAACAGGTATACCACTAAATAATTGCAAGGTTAATTAGAGAGTGATTAAAAATGCTGTTCTGAAATACTAGTATGTAAATATACAGGGTGTTATGGTAACAGGAGGAAGCCCCCATATATATATATATATGGGGGGCTTCCTCCTGTTTGTTTTAGTTAAGATTTAGACTCTAGAATGGTTTACATACACATGATCCTATTAATTGCTGTATTTAGTATCTTTTTCTTAGAATAGAAAGTATTTGTGTAAATTAACAGATGGTTACCATAAAACCCTGTATATAGGTGCACTATAGTTTCTAACATAGCAAGTCATTTGTGAAACAAAATTTTGAAATTGTACTGTGCAGTAGGTCAATAATAAACTTGTTGAAGCAGGAGTTGGAAAAATAACATTTCAGTCCACTTTTTTGGTTGTTTGGTACGCTCCTTGCCTTTTTCCACAGAATGATTTCCAAGCAACAATAGGGAGCTCTTCAGAAGTCACAGAGCAAAAATTGCACCCTCCATGTTCACCCTGTTGTCTGTTTTGTGAAAGTAACAGTTTTCAAAAAGTCGAATTTCAATCACATGGTGATCCAACTCCTAGTTTTACTTATTTTTAGATGCCCTGGGAAGAAACAATAGTGAAGTTTGAAGAAATTGATAACAGTTGTTGTTTAAAACTTTCAGCTCAGCCTTGTTTTTGGCCTTGGCATTCGTACACCATGTATTTTTCATTAGTTATGGGTTTATGCTGAACATCTTGCAGAAATGCAGCTTTTCCCCCCAGAGATGTATTGAAGCCGTCACCCAGCGGTGAAGATAATTGATGGGCTTTTGTTGGTTCCCACTATTTTTAGTGCTTTAGTGCTGCAAAGCCTTGATTGCTAATTAGCATTGTAATTGCTACTTTGGACACTGGAGCACGTAACATTTACGGCTTGGCAACATTAATGTTGCTGAACCTTCTTTTTGTTGCTAAGGCGCTCTTACTGTCTTTGTGAACGTGTCTGAAATGTGAGTGCAAACTGCCAGTGTTGGATGGACAGTTCCATTAGGTGAAAGCTCTTCTAGATAGACAGATAGTAAGACACCAGATTAGGTGCAGATGCACAAGAGGAGGCAGCCATCAGAGCAGAAATACATAAATTACTAAATAAATAACCTGTATTGAAAATCTGTTAAAGATTCCATCTCCCACTTCTTCTTCTTCTGCTCAAATCACGTGATTGGGTAACTTTCTCTGTTCCGAAGGATTTATGTGCTTGATTTCTATGGAATAAAAGGACAAAGAAGTCATCCTAAGTAGAATTCATACCCGAAATGAAACCAGCCCTTGGGCCTTTCTCACAGATCTGAGAGAACAAGATAAGCATGAGCATTATGACTGAAGCTCCTTGAAGCCAGTCAGGCAAAGCCGCTGGGAGTAATCGGCACACTGCTGATCCAGCTCTACCCGATCTGCTATAGAGGCTTGGTGGTGGGATATGGATTGCGCAATAGAATGAATTTTTGAGGTAATTTCCCTGGACACTTTGCCCAAGTGGCCTCTGAGCCCAGAGCTGCCCTGGTGAGTGCAAAATCTCTGAATCCTCAGTAATTAATGAGAATTGCTCTTCTCAGTGGCTCAGGAGTGCTGATATTGCCTACACTCTTACTGATACACTTTCAGACCATCTTGAGCACTTTTCTTTTTTTTTTTTCTTTTCTTTTACTTTTTATACTCAACGCCTTAAGTGTCTTTAAGTCTTTTATAAGATTCAAGATAAACAGCTTCTGTCTGTTTGTAGATAAGCAGTGTGCAATTGCACTGTAGGACATTTTCACAGAATGGTTATTTATGTAAACAACATTAATCTAGGTAATTTCTCCTCTCCTCCTTCACTGGGCCAGCGAATTCATTGAAGTGGTTTCACTAGTGTAAGCAGCATCTTTGAAACTTAATGGTTTCCCTGCTATATGTTCCATCATTAAACCCTCACAGCAGAGAGAAAATAACAGAAGCCCCATGTATAGCCCACTTCAACTACACACTATAGGATTTCTGCAGGATGTACATCTCCTAACAGCGGCAGCTCAATCTGTTCGATTAAAAAAAAAAAAAAAGATTTGGGGGCCGATGGTTTAATATATTACCTGTTTTGTTGTGCACAAACTTTTGAAATTAAAGTAGTGGAGAAAGGAATGGCACATTTATATAGATTAATCTTTTGAGGTCATGGACATCCACAGTCATTCCCTAGTGTCATTTTAATTGACCATCTGCAAGGTCCCACTTTCGGCTTCTCCATTTTTTTGCAGAACAGGTCATGTAATATGATGAAATTCTGGTTTCACTGTAGCAGAGACCAGTGTGTTGACCAGTATAACATAACCAGAGCACATGCAGAAAATAATCAGAACATATCAGTTTAAATATCATTATTTATTATTATTATTATTATTATTATTATTATTATTATTATTATTATTATTATTACTATTATTAAGTTTTTAATTATTATTATTATTAAGTTTTTTATTATTATTATCAATATTATTATTATTATTGTTATTATTATTATTATTATTATTATTATTATTATTATTATTATTATTATTATTATTATTATTATTATAAATGCAGAATTTTGGTTCTGTCATGAATTGTGGAGAAATAGTTACAGAGGAGAGACAAATGGACAATTTGATCCATGTAAGCATGATGAAGCCTGAAAAGACATCATCACAAATTGAATAAACATTGAACGAGTCCATCTTTCCATTCATTCTATGTTCTATATTTCCTATGCAGGGCCTTGAATAACTGCATAACCATGAATGGGGCCAACCCATCACAGGGCACAATCACACACACACACCCATTCACACACTATGGACAATTTAGAGATGTCAATCAGCCTACAATACGTGTCTTTAGCCTAGGGAAGTAAACCAGAGGATACCCAGTATCCTGTCGACCATACTCATGGTACCCATTCCCCTGAGCGCAGAGAGATCATGACCACTTTCCACTCAGCCACCCATTTAATTTTTTTTTTGATAGAATCACTTATGGCATTAATGCAAATATTGTAGTCTTTGTTATTAAATAGACATTTTTAAAACCAGTCCCACTGAATGCATGTTGTAGCCATTGCAGTCACCAGGGACAGCTTGACCTCAAAGTGCTTTATATGTTTTGCTTTGTTAAATAGCACTTTTAAAAATATCAGTTTTTGTTGGAATTAAAGCATTTAAGTACACAGCATACATATTCTTTTGAGTTAGTTGTTGCTATAGTAACAGTGTTTGAGTGAGTATATTCATATCTGCCTGTGAAATGTGTTTCAGTTTCCTTGAGTGTTAAAGACACATGCTGAACCTATATAACCCTAAGAGCTCTGCACAAGAAAAATACAGTTTTCACTAACACAGAGTAATCTTAGCTACTCTGCTTAACTAGATAGAGATGGATGGATGGATGGATGGACAGATGGATGGACAGATGGATGGACAGATGGATGGATAGATGGATGGATGGATAGATGGATGGATAGATGGATGGATAGATGGATGGATGGGCAGACAGACAGATGGTGAAAAAAGAACACAGAACAAAAAAAACCCCTCAATATTAATACACCCTAATTCACATATCTCGCATATCTTACATATACACAGTGCAGAAACCAAACATCACAACATTAACTACCATTCAGATTTTCAGATTTTGGTTTACATTTCAAGGAACATTGCTTTGACAACTCGAAACAAAGACGTCTGAGGAAACTGGATACATGTCCAAAAGAAGGTTTGAATTAAAAATTAATACAGAACTGGAGAAGTAGGAAATACATAATAAGACAGACATTAAGATCTGTGGAAATAAATAACATATAAGCAGTGCTTGTCATGCTGGGAACCACGATGCATGCCATGAGATTATTATACAATTGCCTTGTATAAAAAACATTGATGTGCCAAAAATTAAGCAGAAAATGAAATCTAAATGTTGAATGGTGCATTGCAAATGGATCATTATTTTCACGGAGACATTCTGTTCTATTATCCATTCTGAAGCAGGATGGCACACTAGGAAAGACATGTGGGACCTGATACAAGTCAGCAGAAAAAGGAAAAGAAGCCTTTATGGTCACATATACAGTACAGCACGGTGAAATACTTTTCTTCAAATTCATCCCAGCTTGTTAGGAAGCTGAGCACAGGGTCAGCTATGATACAGTGCCCCTGGAGCAGAGAAGGTTAAAGGCCTTGCTCAAGGGCTCAGCAGTGGCAGCTTGGTGGTGCTGGGACTTGAAATCCCAACCTTCTGATCAGTAACCCTGAGACCCCACCATTCCCCCAAAACCACGGCTTGTATGGAATCCATAATAATGCTTCTTCACACACCTTGATATAATGAGCTGGTGGCTAGAGGTGCTCTTGGAGATCAGGTTATGGAAGAGAAAGGGCAAAATTGCTCAGACTGTTCTCAAAATTGCTAACATTCTCTTTTCTGTCAGTGCCTTGAGCAATTGAGCACTCTGGAGATGTCACAGGCCTTTCTGACTGGTTTATTGAGGTGCTTGCCCCAGGGCTGCTGACCACCACTCCCAACACACAATCCTAGAGCCTCACAAACTGTAGCCGAAGCCGCACAATCTGTGCTTTAGAAGACGCTCAGGGCATCAACAATTGTTGCATGGAATTTGTTTACCAATCACACATTCCTGAAATCATAAAACATGATCCAGACATTTGTTCTGGCCATGTCCAGGTATGAGAAAGCTCTGTGGAGCATCGGATCAGAGCAACCTCCATACCTACATGATGTGTTTCTGCTAAAAAGAGATGCTTGAGGACCAACCTTTTAAAGGTCTTCTTCATGTAAGTGCAGCAGGTCTGTTGCCTCTAAGTGTGCTGAGATGTGCTGCAACAATACGAAAGGTCTATCAGAGCCGAGGCACTTTCTACATTCCAGCTTATCTTTCTTCACTCTCACAGAGTTGCCTTGTAACCTGTTTAATCTCTTCCTGTTTGATCTCTTCCTTATCTGCTGACCTGGAGACCCTCTTTTTCTTCAGATCCTTTGCAATTAATAATTTGTTATAGAGAAAACAGCGCACTTGGAGGGAGTTGTGTTTTCCACTCAAACATATATAATGCATTGGCCGAGTCTTCCAGTATTCCTCTGTGTTTCACAAAGCATGTCTCTCAGTCTGTATACTCCAGGCCATTCTCCTCAGGCTTATTTGCCCAATTCTTCACAATCAAGCTAGCTCAAAGCTATTTTTACATGCTATTCAATATCACAGACTTTATTTCAACATCAAGGTAATATAGGACAGCGATCAGTCGAGACAGGAGTGACAGACACAGGACTGGCAACTTTTTATTGTGCATTTGTATGGATCCATCTTTTGAAGTCATAAGAAGAAGCAATTTCATTTGGAGTCTTTCCATAGTGTCCTTTTAATTGACCGTCTACAACAGATACAGGATTGACATGGACCTTTGGAAATGACACTAGAGAGAATGATGTGGATGTGATTTTTCCACTGGAAAACGGTGATATATTTGATAACATGTCACTAATGGTGTTTTTCCATTAAAGACATACAATAGCTCAAGATAATATTAAATTGGAGATGAGATATAGATACAAATGAGATAATAAATATTATTATTATTATTATTATTATTAGTAGTAGTAGTAGTAGTAGTAGTAGTAGTATTGTAAATAAGTAGAGTACATGATTAAGGAAAGGGCTGGGCTTTTAAATTCTTTATCATTCTGTAGACTATGAATAAAGGCTTATTTCCTGATTATTAAATGAAATGCAAATACAATCAGTTAACAACAGATATTTTAGATGATCAGTTTTTTAGTCTTTCAGTGGAGCTGGAATTGAACTATAAATGTTCTGTTATAACTTTACTTGTTATTGAGAGACACCAATTTCATCTCAGTAATGACAGAATTTCATCATGTGAAGGGTTTTAGCGAGACTGCCACACATATGAAGTAGCAACTGGTGGATGTTTTTTCACCACTTTTTTTTTCCTGATTCACACTGACAAATGGTCTCTGTTTTTTTTTAAAAACACAATAATTAACTGTAGAGTGCTTTAATTAAATGCCTAATGCTTACTGTCATTAGTCTTTGGCAGTATTACTGTGTGCAGTGTCAAGGAAGCCACTGCATGTCACACGCTCACTGCACATTATTATCATATTACATGACCACGAGCACCTAAATCATGTTGTTGCCTAATTATTACAGGTATTTTAGTCACATATTGTATAACACTGTTGGTTGATCTTTACTCATTGTCACCTGTGTTCATGTTGTTGTTTAACCTCTTTATTTCTTGCCCTTGTTTCCTAGTTGTTATGATTTATCTATTTCATCACTTTATCACTGTAAATACATTTCCTGACATACAAATGGATATTCTATTGTTATTGTTATTCAGGCCCCACCATTCTAACATTAATGCTTGGATTATTCATAGTTTCAAACTCTAAAATGTCCTTAATTGAATCAGGAAATGTTTGTCAGAGTTGTCACATTCCCTGGCCTGATGATCCGTGCTTTTTATTCATCCAGGTTCTTCCATTAATCATAACTATTTACAGCATTAGAGTTTTGTGATTTTGTGTCAGTCTCATCCTTAGGAGATTCTAGCAGCATTTATTTAGAGTGCGCTCATGTGGAATGAGTCAGAACTGACTTTATGCATAAGCACACTCCAAGTCAGCAAGGACCTAAGCAGCAATTCTGGGACCGCAAGCAGATACACACGTGTCAGGGGCAGAGCCCAGCAGGCCTGAAGCACTGTGCGTTCCTGAGTCTCTAATTGTTTTTGTAATGTGTTCCAGGGTTTGATCAGCTCATCTCAAATCTTCTTGCACATGGTAGCATTCACACATGAAGCTATGGGCCAGGATCTGAATATATCTATGGGGTTAATTTAGGTTAAAGCCAAAGAGCCATGAACAAAATTGTGAGTAATGTTATCAAAATGAAATCAATTTATTTGGTGTTCTGTGTTTAGGATTTAGAAACAGGTGTACCTGGAAGCAACAAGGTATATGAAGTGCAGTGAGTAGGCCGCAGTGGCTTAGTGATTAGAATGTTTGCCTCACACATATATACAGGTCCTGTCTCCTCCCTGTGGTTGTGGAGAATGCATGTTCACCCTGTGTTTTAGGGGTTTCCTCTGTGTTCTCCAATTTCCTCATTGCCTTGTAGGTTGACTGGCATCTCTTAACATGCCCTGAAATGGGTGTCCCCTGCCTTGTGCATTAGATAAAATGGCTGATTATTTAATGCAAACTGGTGTATGTAATCAACCCAACATGGTGGAATAATGCCATATCGCTATCCAGAAATTGTAGATGTCTACGTAAGGAGCTGCTTATAGAAATAAGATCGTAGAGGGAATCTTTATTCTGTATTTATTTATTTGT
Source organism: Hemibagrus wyckioides (assembly GCF_019097595.1). NCBI lineage: Eukaryota > Metazoa > Chordata > Actinopteri > Siluriformes > Bagridae > Hemibagrus > Hemibagrus wyckioides. The sequence continues at coordinate 9,968,902 of NC_080734.1, read as the reverse complement.
AATTCTATATTTTCCCCCACTCCATTAATATTTAAAAAAGAAGAGTGTCCACAAATAGGAAGCTCAGGAAGTTCATTTTCAGATACTCCACTGTCAGGTGTAGGTGAAGTGAGACATTTATTTTGTCTGGCTTTAATGGACGGTGGGCACTGTGGCTCCAGCTTGTTTTCCTCTGAGATAAATTGTACGGGAGATGAGGCCAGGCAGACGCCACTGTCTCAGGAAAAAGAAGAGATTCATTACTCCCCTGACTTGCCTTGCCTATTGGGCCTCATTATTTCCTCATCTCCATCACTATGAGGAAGAGTGGAGATGGCTGGCATTGGCGCTGTCTATCCATCAACCCCCCTTGCACCCGCCAACCTTTGCAGATGGCCCAATCAAAAATGAGCGGCACCTGTTACTGAAGAAGATAGGAGCTGAGCCACTAGAGAATAAGAGCCACAAGGAGTCACAGGGCAGCAGCTGAACAGCGAGGGAATGGTGTGTTTACACTTTGACACTGGTTTCTTCACTGCCTAATTGACAGACTGTTTTTTTTAGACTATCTAATTCTTTGTTTTTTCTTTGTCTTTTAACACCAACCAAGAGATGAAAGTAGCCATGTCTCTATGAATGTATGAATGTTAATATCAGCAGGTAAAATCTATACAATGTTCTCGCAAACTAATTTGACCAGCAACATGGTCATTTCCTTCTCTCAAAATCCAGTAGAAACAAAAAATAGTGTGAGACTGGAGATTGGAAGTGTGTAACAAGTTCCCTGGAGTTAGTTATTATTTTTTTTTCTATTTCTAACATATTCAAAACTGAAGTTATATTGGCAAAACTCTCACCCAGTCAGCAAAACAAACATCTAAGTAAACCAAACTGTGAATCATTTTCCATTGCTTTCGCACAAAACGCATTCGTTGACCAAATCCTACAAAATCCATGAACTCATTTGTCATTTACAGTCCACCACTTGCAAAACATTTTTCAAATGCTAACACACTGCTTTCAAAATGGTTGAAAACACATTCAAAACTAAATGATGGCAAATTTCGTGCAGTTTGGGAGAAACCAGATTGAAATTTATAGAAGCAGAACTTTTACAATAGAATGAAATAATAACCATTCACAACACAACTGATTGTCCAGGTGTTCTGTTTTCAGTCTTGTTACCACCTTTCAGTAAAAGTTGTCAGCTTCAGAATGATTTGTTCTTGATCCAGTAAAGTGAAAAGCAGTTATTCTGATACTATAATGAAATACTGATTTATGTGAAAAATCTTTCAAACTTCAATGGAATCAAAAGTTCGTTTTTGTTTTCATTTTCATTTGTTTTTAGGTCAGTCATTCTAGTCACATGTACAGTGTCTCGTCTACTGTTTTTACTGGGGGTACAAAGAAGACTGCTGCTTTTACATGTGTTTGAGTGATAACTTATAGCAGCTTACTCTAATGTTAAAATGAAAAGTGCATACGTTTCGGCAGGCTTAATATCAGCTGCATCTAGTCTTTTTTTCTCACTGATATCAGATCACTTATTGAGAAGCTTATAACTGCCTTTCTGCTTTTGTTAATTTATTTATAGCCAGTGGCAAGTACAAGATTCATGATTCGAGATGGTTGGAAGCTGCCATTACTGTGATTACTTTTTACTAAATAAAATGCACGTATTATTTTTAGTAATTTTGCCAAAGTTACAGCTCCATTTTTATACATTTTTCTTCCCTAAATGAACAATATCATGGATTAGCACTAATGTTTGCTGATATACAATTATCTGTCAGTTGAAATCCAATTAAAGTTTCTTACTATCCTGTACTACTAAATGTTATTAAAGTGTCATTTGTCTTTCATACAATGTCAAGATAATTAAAAAGGGGCTTGCTTTAATTTAGCTACAGTGAAAAAAAAGTAATTGTTTTGTCACGTGTCTGCTGTAGATTGTCAAGATAGCTTAAAGGGAATTGCTTTAACTTAGTTGTAGAAAATGTCATTATTGTGTAACGTGTCTGTTACTGAGTGTGGAGATTAATAGAGGTACAGGGTTAATACAGTGTTTTAGAAAGAACAATGAGTCATGTGTCTTTCGTATTATATTAAAATGTGGGTTACTTATCTAGTGTCACTATTCTTGGCTAAAGTACATATTATTGCTTAAGTAGGCAGAAGGTACAGCGCTGTGCAGCAGTGGATAGTACCATGGCGATGATGCCTCAGGCACAAACTGCCATAATGCGTCATAATGTTTCTAGTACATTGTCTTAGAATGAATTCTGTGACATAATATATCCTCAGTCTCATAACAGTTTAATAACATCTGTCTTAAGTCATATTCTATCCAGAGCACAATTGTGATACTAGCACTAATGATAATGGTGACATTACTGTGACATTACTGGGCATCAGCTTATGATAGCATATGTCAGGTATCAGGTCTGACGGTTGTATTGCCTTTTCATCGGTCTTGCTGCAAAGAAAGCTCGGCATTGATATATTGGAAGGCTGAAGAGACAGCAGGCCAACATCTTGTTTCTTGTTGACTAACCATTATAAAGTTTGCTGGTCAGAAGTGACCTTGATGAAAACATTAATCGATACAGGTCAACTGCAACTGTTGGTCAAGGATTAGCCTCATTCTATAATTCCTCCATCTGTCTGAAAGTTTTTCTAAATAATCTAGTGCTCTAAAGGGTAATAAGAACTCCAGCAACGATTTAGTATGGTTTTCCCTTTGCGAAAACTTTCTATGTTGAAGTTAAACACCAGGGTGATGTGGAAGGACCAGATGTGACAGTGACCACAGGTTACCTCAGACCAAACTGTGGTAATGTGCTTCTACCCATGATTACAATTTTCAATTTATTAATGAATTACCTGCAACTATTCTTAAAAGTTTATGGTTACATTTAATGTTGTGAAACATCTTAGTTCTTGTGTTCAAGAGTTCAACAACCTGTCCAGTATTTTCTCTCTTGAAATTAATGACAACTAAATTCTAGCTTGTCACATGACTGAGAAACCTGACTGAGTCTTACAAAGCAACGACACCCTTCCATAAATGTTACACCAGGAACTACTCACAAAAACAGGATAATATTGTTTATGTTACAGCAGTGGCTGCTCTTTGAGCCATGTATTAGAGAAAATATAAAAAAATAATGCACACCTACTAACCAATCAGATCTGATCATTTAATCATGCTGTTGTATAACTGGTGTAATTTTATACAAACAGAATTTACAGTGAACAGTGCAGTCTGTAAATATTTCCAGACTACAGAGTGGACTGTAGGAAACAGTGTTGTAGCTCTAATTGTTAGATCTATTGCTCATGAACAGTTTGGCAAATGTATAAAGAAGACATGTACTATATTTGTATATGCGGTAAACGAATCAAAATAAAATTTCACATAGTTTAAACAAAATGTACTCGAAAATAAAATGAAGTAACTGCATAAGCAAACAGTGATTTCAGATTCATTATTTTTCGCTTAGATTATTATTATATATTTATATCAGAAAATAGTGAAAAAGTGCACAGAAATACACTAAAAACAATGCTTTATCTCAGTCACGAATGTAACCAGTTAGTCATTAGTAACATTAGTCACACCCCTCACTGTTCATCAAATTCACTGAACACTGAATTGTGTAGGAAATTTAACTCACAACCACCTTGTTGCTATTTTCTGTGAAGGATTTTGGATTATCAGTTAATCCAGGCTTAAGGAACCCCACTGTAAGGCAAATGTTAATTCTGTCCGTGACAGAGGAGGAACGCTTTTGAAGTTTTCAGTGCCAGAGCCATTTTTTATTGGAATTCAGATGTGAGTACATCGTAGAAACGCGCATGCGCTAGGATTTGTTTGACCTTCCTCTCAACAGCTGCAAGTCAGTCATTTGCATTTCTCAAAATATAAATAACTAAAGTAACTGAATGCCTCCAACTGAAGTAATGATCGCTTGAAATAACATATGCATCATTTAAGAATGGACGTGTAATCTTCATGTGCTTTGCAGGGAAATAAGTGGAATGAGAAAAAAAAAAAACCACGGCACAGTCGTTGACTGAATGTGAAGATGGACTGAAGAACTTTTGACTACATGCAAGGAGGAATAAGATTTTCTGTGTGGATTAAGGATAGACTGACTTCTTTACATGACGTGAATGTCATGAAAAGACCGATTTTTAAAACAATAATAAACCATTTTATTGACCAGAATATGATTGGGCCAGGTCTGAAATTTGATGTGAACAGTCATTTCAGTGAAAACGGCAATAATGGATTGCTTTGAGATTTCATCAGAAAAATAGATGGGATCATTTCAGCCCACTTTTTGTAGAATATGCTATTTTGACCTGAAATATAGTGATGCTTTTCCAAATGAAAATGAAAGCAAACATTTTTAGAAAGGGCTGTTTTTGGACAGGTGTGTGATGGATACCATCACACACCATTGCAGACATAACATTTTATGTTAGAATATCGTCCACACTTCTGGGAAGGCTTTTGGAGTACAGCTGTGGGAAATTGTGTTCATTCAGCTACAAGAGCATTAGTAAAATCAGACAGTAGTGTTGGGTGAGGAGATCTGGGGTGCAGTCGGTGTTCCGATGTATTTTAAAGGTGTTCAGTGGGGTTGAGGTCAGGTCTCTGTGCCGGACACTCGAGTTCTTCCACTTTAACCTTGATGAATCACGTCTTCATGGAGGTTGCTTTGTGCACAGAGGCATCGTCATGAAGGAACAGGTTTAAGCCTCTTAGTTCGATGAAGGGAAATTGTAATGCTACAGTATACAAAGATTTTAAAGTGTGCTTTGTGGAACCACTTTAGGGAAGATGCACATTGTCCACATACATTTAGCCATGTAACATATATAATGCTAAACAATCTATAATTATAATCTATAACCATTATAATAAGGAATCTATAAACAAGCTATAATTTTGGTTATAATTAAAAAATAGAATTATGGATATTGAGCAGGTTTAAAGATTGCTCTGCAGTCAGTATAGAGCACAGTTAATGTACTGAAGTCTCTTTGATATCTTCATAATCCAGAATGTAGCTACTGCCTTCTTCCTCGGACAGAATCCGCAAGATCAGAAAAAAACAGAAGAAGCTGAACGTTTTCTTGGCTGCTGGCTTGAAGAAATTAGTGCAGTTATGTAAACATCTTGTGAACATGTTTAAACTTGGATTAAAAATCTACTTGGAAATTAGGGCTGCACCATTAACTGTATGTTTATCATTAAAGCGATGTGGGTTGCAGCAGTAAAGAGCTGTGATACCACAACAGCACAGGTCAAAGCCTATTACTCACAGCAGACTTGCACTGTAGGCTTGTAGGCTTGTGTGTGTGTGTGTATATGTGTGTGTGTGTGTATGTGTGTGTGTACAGTGAGTTTTTCCTTGCCACGGTTGCCCCTGGCTTGCCCATTAGGGAATTTAAAAGTTTTCAATTTAAATATTTCTGTATAGCTGCTTTAGGACATTGCCTATTGCTAAAAGTGCTATATATATAAAACTGAACTGAACAGACTGTATTGCATATACATTTTGTGTCTATAATGTTAAGCCCACTTGGTTAGAAGTAAAGACTTCAATAAAATAAAAGAGTCTAACCAACCACAGCGTAGTATAATTTACTCACTCGCAAAAATCACAATATTTAATCTATTTCAGATTTAAAAACACACAAACATATGAACCCATTTGATCTATAGATAAAGTATATTGTTGCTGGCATCATTTTTTCCTTTTGTTCTTTGGTTAAATAATAAAGGTTAGTTCAGTGCAATGATTCATTCAGCAGCTACTGTGCCTTGACCTTAAGGTTCTATAAAGACAGAGTGCAGTGTCTGCAAGTTTCAGAGTCTAAGGTCAGATCACTTTCCTAGCATTTATGTATGAAAGAAGACATCATAAATACTCACTGAAAAGCTGCATTGTCTGTCATCAGACTATGCCTCATGTCTGGATCAGCTTATCAGCAGCCATCATCATCAACTCTACTTACACGATCACTCAGAGGTTTAAGTTTCTCTACTGCACATTTTCTCTCTGTCTGTAATATGTCATTGGTTTCACTTTACTTCTGTTCACATTACTATTTATCAGTATACCTCCGAATCGTAGTCTTGTGAGAGATGAACTCAAGCACAGGTAAGTAAAGCAGAAGGAGAAGAAAAGTATTTCTCAATTACCATAGAACAAGATTCAATTCAAAATCCGTGCAAATGAATAATGGAACAAAACGTCTGCATGCAATAACATCTACAATTAAGGGCAGAGGTTATGCTTTTTTTTTCTCTTCTTGATGAGAGTTCGTTCTTTTGACGAGAGTGTTGAAGTATTATAGCAGACATCAAGGTGTTACATTATATGCCGAGGTGACCATTGATATTGATACGCTGTCTCTGTTCCTGCGTTTTGCCAGATTCATAATTACAAAGGGAATTATAGAATTTCTGCCTGTCGAGTTCCCATATAAAACTTTCTATTTCCGTGATGATAAGTCTCTTTGCAGTGGCAGCTTTAATTTGCAAACTGATAGGTGTGCAGTATCTGAACGTTAGAAAAGTCGCTCTTGCTCGACGAAACCTTGCTGCGAACAGACACTTAATCTTGCCTTTGCCGGAATCACAATTTCAGCAGCCAGTCTTAATATGTGAAATCATCCATCTAGCCCTGAGAGAAAGGCATGTTTGCAGCTTGGTTCCTCACTTGGAACACGGACAATGCTGCGGGGTTGTTTTTACATCTCTGAGCTGAGGGGCTGATGACATAGTTTTGCCCATCAGAGCTCTGTGCCTGGTAATAGCCTTTCCCTCTAACCTCCATATCTCAATGTAAATAGCTCCAGGGGAATTAGACCGGTCTGCCTTTTGCAGGTCTATGATCGTAGCAAACAGTCTTATCTGCTGCCTCATTAACTGTACATCTGGAAATTGACAATTTGTACATTCCCACGTTTCAGAGATGGAGACAAATTGCTCGTCTTTGGCCTAATGGGGCTATTTTTACAAGGAAAGTTGCAATGCAGATGTCACCCAGGTCGCTGGTGTCTCGTGTAATCAAGCTGGGACAGTGATTAGTGCCACCCAGTCAGGGTGAATTTAATTCCAGTCCTGTGACACCTAGCAATGACAGCTTGATGGGGGTTATCTCCATAATGACTGTTGTAGATTCACTGGGAGAGAATACTGCATTTGATTAAGACCCCAGTCTGCTCTGTGTGGTGCTTTGGATTATATGAAAAATAGTGGGGGAAAAAATATCCTCTATCTCACAGTGTGGTAATGAATATTTTTTCACTGTTGTGAAGGAGGAAGGGAAAAAAAATCACCTTCACTATTTTTTCCCTTTTATTTATGAGATGCACTTATTAATAGCCATCCATAGCCAGAAAGCAAAGAACGTATAATTGTCGTGCTCTGTGGGTGGGAGGAAGAGCCGTTTCTCGGTGTCCTGTTGATCAGAGTGACACTATCCAAATGTGCAGTCATGCATATTAAAAAAAAAAAAATGCAGTAAGTGCTCTCCTCTAAGCGTGTTCGACTGCCCTGTGATGTTGAAGTAATGGTGTGCCTGGCTTCAAGTATCTCAGCAGGATCATGTGTTAGCCGCCACCCTCACAGTTTGGCCGTTGTGCAACAGGGGAGAACTAGCCAGTGGGCAGAAATTAAATATGCCTGAATTAAATTGGCTCTACCATGCAATTCATAATCAACCTTTCAAAACATAATTCCATAATGATAATGAATCCATTATTAATAATGAAAAAAATGATAATTATACAACACTATATTATTAAAAAGTCAGTAAGTTGATCTAAAGTTATTAAGTCTTTATTTGGTCACATATACAATACAGTACAGTCAGATTCTTTCTTCAAATATCCTAGCATATGAAGTTGGGGTCAGAGCACAGGGTCAGTCATCATACAATGTTCCTGGAGCGGACAGGGTTAAGGGGCTTGCCCAAGGGCCCATCAGTGGCAGCTTGGCAATGCCGGGGCTTGAATCTCAACCTTCTGAGTAAAAACCCACAGCCTTAACTGTTTGAGCCTCCGCTGCCACTGTGGTGTTGTCTCACAGCTTCAGAGTCCCTGCTTTGATCCTGAGCTAGGGTTTACTGTCTGTGTGTTCTTTCTGTGTTCTCATGAGTTTCTGTTTTCCTTCCACCTCCCAAAAATGACAGTAAGTGACAGTAGGTAGTCCCCAGATCTACCATGACCCTGGCCAGGAGTAAGTAGGGATGAATGAATTAATGAATGGATGAGTAAAACCATCATTAATGGTCAGTATATTAACAAGCCTGTATACTGAATACTGGATCTGACTCTTAGATCTGGATGCCTAGGTCTGATGTTTCAGGTGTTGGATCAAACCTGTGGTCTGTTCTTGACGCTTCTGATAATCTGTGATAAAAAAAAAAACCTGTTCTTTTCTCTTTAACAAAAATTTACTAGGTGTAATTACAGAAGAGTGATTTACATTTGTGATAAAGGAGAGGGAGTGGTGTTTGTTTACAGAAAAGGGTATAATATAATGATATAATATTTAATTACAATTATGATCATGAATAGAAATTGTTTGTAGTGAGTTATTTTCAAACTTCGTTATATTATATGTTTTATAATACACATCAGTAGTCAACATGTATTTAGTTGCTATGGTTACTATACAGTACATTTACTATTTAGCGCAAACTGCACAGTAGCTTAAAGGGCATTTGTGGCCTACATGTTTACTGTCATGTGAGCATTGTAAGGAAAACTAAACATGCGTTTTACTTAGAGCTTCAGAATTTAAGCACAGAAATCTGTCAAGTGTGACCACTGCTTTGCATGATTGATAATTGCACTATACTATTGTGGGCAACTCCATCAGCAAAACTAATGTATTCTGGAGGTTGGATTTTGTTTGAAATTCATAGCGTTTTGTAAACCAGTCTGCACATTTACATATTTATCATTCATAGCTACCAGGGCCTATTTAATTACTTTTACATATGCTGACCTATAAATAACCATCTGACAAACTGCATGTTGCCTCACAGCTGTTCACATGGTAACATTTAAAGGTTATATTTAAAGGGCAGACAAATTCTTACAAACCTGCAAATACAGAGACTACATTCTAAATCCTGCATGTAGTCCACTTTTCGGATTGGCAGCCATGTTTAACACATACGGATGTGTGAATCCGTCTCTGGCAGAACTTGTTCTTATGACGGCTGTGCAATCGAACACAGTAGGTCAAATAGGAAAGGTACAAAGTGTGCCAATAAGCATTGCAGCTCCTCCTTTCTTTGTAATGAATCTGTGTATTTATTTAAAGCAATCGCCTCTGCCAAAATGGCCCCACTCAATTGCTCGGCCCTGTGTGTTGCCTTCGTCTTAAAGGTAATTGCTCCTACCTGCGTGGCTGTAATGGATCCTGGATGAAGTATTGACCGCCTCTAGATTTTGATTAAGGGGCTGTTGGGCAGAACGTGTCTTAATGAAAGTGAGGAATCAGCATTCTGGTGGGCACCCTGCACTCTTTGATTAGGCTGGGATCTTCATTCACCCTGAGGAGGATTGAAAGGGGATGCTAAATTAAAGGGTGCGTTTACTGATTAACATTTTCCACGTGTTCTGTATTTCCTCTCTAAATTGTAATGGCATGATTGGAGAACGTTTATTAAGATGGTTATGGACTCCATGGCTTGGGAAAAGGTCAACACTAATCATTTCTGATTCCAGTTCAGAATGTCGCATATTCTCTGCTTTTCTGACTTGTTAAAGTGCGATTACGATGCCGGGGGAATCGATTGTGTCTTGCGCAGAGTGTGAATGAAGGATCTTGTTCAGTTAATTCACTGCTCAAATGAGCAAGTGTAAAAAACATGACCATAAGATGAGCGTCACTGATTAGGAAATTAACTAGCACAAGTGGAATAACATCAAGCTAACTTCTAAGTAAGATAACTATGTTAAAGCATTAACAAGACAATGAGGACAATTAAGCTGTCTTAATTTTAGATTCACTTAGTCTTAGTCTCATATTCATCTATTCCTTAAATGAGTGTGTTCCTGCCCTGACATTATAAAAAAAACAAATCACATTGAAATCTGATCTTTTTAGTTAAGACTAGCACCCGCTTTGTGCTACTGAGGTATGCAAAATAAAATAAATAAAATATAAATTCAATGTACACCTTCACTAAGTTCCATTCAACAAAAAGATTTGTTTAGATTCGTTCACTGACTTGTTCAGTAACCCTTGTTGTTGTTATTATTGTTGTTGTAAAATGTGCATGTCTACAAATGTACTGAGACGTCACCGCAAATAACAAGAGAAGATTCTGAAATTTTCCTACACTTTGTATATTTGTAACTACTGAGTTTGGGGGGAAAAATCACTACATTTGCAGTAACATTCAATCATTTGTCTTTTGTGTGTGTGTGTGTGTGTGTGTGTGTGTGCGCGTGTGTGTGTACGTGTGTGTAAAGTCACCATCAATCATGACATATCCATAAATAGGGATTAACCTTGAAAGGTAAAACTCCGGTGCTACATTTTCTTCACTGCGTGGCTCCACCCCCTTCTCCTCTTGTTAAACTAGTGAGACTGTCACTTGAACTGATTGATCATTTCTTTAAGTCCCAGTTTGATCACACCTTTCATGAACAAGTTCCTTCAGTGCGCACTGAACCACATGCCACAAAATAGTCTTGTTCTAAGAGGCGTATTGTTTCAATAGCTCCAACCAATGACATGCTCCTTCACAGCCCACATTTTATTGCAGTCTTTAAAAAGTGGAAAAAAGCTTCCAAAGCTGCAACAGGCGGAACAAAAGCTATGAGTCAGTACATGGAAGTGAACGCGTATGATTCTTCATTTAAAAGATTCGTTCAGAAACACTGATTCATTTACAATCAAAACACTACTAATTAAAAATATTCTTAGAACCAGACCCATTTGTATTAGCATGAGGATATGTTTTTGATTCACTACAAAGCACTTCTGCAAGTGACTCTGCGGGAAAAAAAAAGGCATGCGCTAAATGCTGTAAGGGTAAAAGAATACATGCAACTTGATCTTTGTTACAGATTTGTCCAGCTGGAACTTTATTCTATTGTGCATGCAGGTCACACAAGAAGTTCAGGCTAGTGTGGGATAGAGGCCATATAAAAATTGTGTTAAAAAATAATAATAATAAAAAAAAAAAACATATCTGAGCAGTAAATCAGAATATAGCATTTAAGTCTGCAGTGTGAATGTAGCCTAAAGGCAGACTAAATGTTATATCGAGTTGTGCTGAGAAGCAGAATGACTGTTTGTGGAAGATGTAATATACTATAGTAGGTCTGCTGTAGTGCTTAGTGTCCTAGCTGGAGGCGTCAGCATTGCAGGTCACTGAGGTGATTGAGAAAGGCGGTGTGTCCTTGTGGGGTGGTGGAGTAAGTAGTGCAGTAGTAGAAAATCTGACTTGTTTTTAATTTAATTTTAAAATCAAAACCACGACCAAACTATGGCGAAAGAATACACCGTCTTACATTATTTTTTACCGTCTTACATTATTTCCCCGGTGAAGCGTTTATTCTTTTAAAGCAAGCTGCCTCTAAAACTGGAAAGGATGTTTTTAACTATAAAGCCTCAACTTAAAAGTAGAAACTTTTCTCGAATTTTAGTTTATCTCTGCTACTTCAGTCATTAAAATAGTTTGACAAGTTAGAGGCTCTTTTCTCTTTCAAGGGCTTCCACAGACTATATTTAAAAACTCTGTTGCCCATTCAGGTTTAAATTGTAATGGGGAATAAGCTGGAGAAGAGCCAAGCTTTCTGTTTTAATCAAGCTCTGAGTACATTTTAAAAGCTTCGAATCATGCTTTCAAATAAATGTTTCCCATTAGATAGTGCAAGTCTATAATCTTCTTCAGACGAAGCCGCAGCAAAAACAGCTACATTTCATCTCAGCTGAAGCGCCTCCATGAACGGACAACAAAAAAAAATGTGTACTTTCTCATATCACGACTTGCAGTTTCCTTCCTGTCCCCTTGTCTAATGGACAGCTGAGATCCTCCTACTATTGTAAAAGACTATGAAATATGAATGATATTCGTTTCTGTTGGCTAACAAAGTATCATGAGCGCTTAATTATTTGTTTATTTGATTGGCAACTCTTATGTTGGTCACGCAATATTCCCAGTTAGGAAAAATTATGGAATAGTTAACTGCAGTCAGTGTGCAACTAAATCTATTGTAGAACCATTGCAGGACCTTTCCTTCATTTTTTCACACTCAAAAAGGTTATCAGTACCTTTAGAATATCCTGACAGTTTTCATAATGCAGAGTTTCTGGGACTAAAATGGTTATAAAACATTCTACCAAGCTAAAAATAATCTTGCCTGTTTTGGTGGTATGTTATATATAATAAGCTGCACTGGTTTTTACACATTCATTTCAAAAAGTAAACTAATCTGCCAAATCTGTGAAAATGCTTTAAATGGAGCTTTTGTTTCATTTCTGTCAGTGCAGAAAGCCCTGGTAATTATCATTTTTATGTTGTGTAATTATACAATTTTATTAACCCTAATTATAACTATCACCTTTTTAAATACAGCAGATAATAGTTTATGCAAATGGCATATATTTGTATGCTATTTTTCACAGTCTAAAATTTTAAATGTGTCCTCAGACCTGGATGACCCAGTCGTGACGGTTCATCAAAGTATAGGCGAAGCCAAAGAGCAGTTCTACTACGAGAGGACAGTTTTCCTCCGCTGCGTGGCCAACTCCAACCCTCCAGTGCGCTACAGCTGGCACAGGGGCCGTGATGTTCTGTCTCAAGGCTCAGATAAGGGTGTGGAGATCTACGAGCCCTTCTTTACACAGGTAAGAGAACTTTTATGGCCTTTCAACATGCTAGAAAGGCTCATCTTATGACTACTGCAATTTAAAAAACAGTATAAGAAAAGTTTTATTGGCTCTTCTGTTAAACTGGACCGAAATGTATATGAATTGGGAAAGATCAGCAGATCTGTTAGACCCAGAAAATGCTGTTTTTGCTACATTATTAATCACTGGTGTCATACCTAGTGTATTAAGATTCACTGTAAAGCATTAAAGCGCACTGATAATGAGGCAGAGATGAAGGGAAGAACAGAGCAGCATGCCATGGTCTTCTCTTGCATTGCTTTTAAATAGTCCTGTGGAAACACAGGGGTGGCATATCAGACCCAGCATGGGAATAGTACTGGTAATTAGCAAAATGTAGCAGACCTCTTCCATTTGAAGCTCTCGTCTCTACCTGTGCTACCTCTACCCCTACCTCTACCTGGTGAGAGTTTTCCAAAAAACAACAAAAAAAGATTAGCAGAGCACATTTGTGCATGTGTTGTTTTTTTGTGTCGTTAAATGCCAGCTTACCATTTCACCCATGGAGAGAGCCAAAGGGATGAGAGACTACTGGCGACATTTAGCGCTAGAGCCCTCAATGCCGCATCCAGGGCAGTGCTAAAAGCTTTACTGGCACTGCTTGTAGAGTCAAACAGCTGGATATTGTAATAGCCAGAGTCATGCCTGTGATTTTATCTATCTGCCTAATATACTTGTACTCAGCATAACCCAATTTTCACAAATCTGCCTATTTGAAGACCTTTTACCATCTACCGGTTTTACTTCCAGTCTGTCCATTTTGCATCTCTCTCTCTCTCTCGCTCTCTCTCTCTCCTTCACCTGATCTTGTGGCAAACATTTTTTTTTTTCCAGTCAGGTTCCAGTAAGGGGCTTGGTGTCTGCATGCCAAAGACACTATGCTCTGATATCAGCCACAAGCAGCCTACTGGAAGAAAGCTGCTACTCTTTTAACAGAATTACACTGAAGGCTTGAATGATGACTGGAAAATGAAAGTGATGAATAATCTTATTTCTGAAGCCTGGCGCATTCTAATGTGCCTGATATTCTAATCTGTACTGATGAGTTGGATGGAAGATGAGAGACACCTCCCACAAATCTGCTTCCAAACTGGACTGGTTTGATTGTTGTGATGCTCATAAGGCACTCACAGTCAACTGAACTAAAAACTCGACCATTCATCAAACATGAAACGGTGGCAAAGCGTGATAGAGCATGAAAGCCAGCACAGCCAGTAGTTTTTGTAAATGGATGTGCAAAATGCTGGCTTTGAAAACAGGGATCAGTATTTGCTTAGATTCCTTTTTTCCCCAATCCCCTGTTTGGGAGGCCATTGAGAGTATATTTATTAAGTGGTAAGTGGTGGGTGTAGGATGTAACAGACAGGACAGTCGATGAGACAAAACAATAAACAAGACAAGACAGCAGACACAACATTGACACAGTACTTATCAGGATGGTGGGTTAGGGAGGGGGGGATGTGTGAAATGTAGTAGCCGTAATATTGGTTGAATTAATTAATTAATATAAAATATAATACAGAATTTTAGGTTTTGTGAATGTTGTGGTGTATGAGTGTTTAATTTAATATTGTTTGGCCTTTTTAGCATTAGGTCTGAAACATGTGGTATGGCATTGATTATGTAGTACATGGAGGGTTTGTATTGTTAGCTAGTGCAGAGTGATGTACAGGTAGCTGATGACTAGAGTAGTTGGTAGCTTTATTTTTTATTGAGGCAGAGAGTTTTTTCATTTATACGTAGTTTATTATTACGTTATTAGGTTAGTGTGTGATATTAATGTTATTCGTCGAGTTCCAGCTTGTTAGTAAGGTTTTCTGTTTAATTTCCTCTAAATACTATCAGCACAGAACTGTGTGCTTCTATAATTAGTGTGCTGTGTGTAAGGGGTTGAGTCTGAATGCAAGCATGTTTTAGCTCTTCATCACAGCACATAATAATAAGGAGAAACATTCATATTCATTTCTCCTGATTTTCCTTCTTTATTTTGATATTCTTTAAATTGTAGATGATTTGGCACATCCTATGTGTTCCCAGTGTCATGAAGCTGGTAATCTGGCACCTATGCAAAAATCTGGCACCTACGCAAATGTCATTCCTCTTTCTAAAGCTGACATTTTTAAATGTTTCAGGTGATGCCAAAGTGAAGAGAACATTAGTACATGCTATGTGTCGTATGTGGAGTACATACTATGTTTCGCTAAGGCTCCATGAAATTACTTCTTAGCTGTGATTTTACAAATGTTAATGTATTTCCTTCTGAAATAGAAAGTCAAAGTGGTAAAAAAAAAGCCTGACAGAAGCTTAGTGAACTCAATACATTTACATTTAGATTTACATTTATGGCATTTGGCAGACACTTTTATCCAGAGAGACTTACAGAAGTGCTTTAAATTCTTGATCAATAAATACATCCTGATACTAGGTTCACTAGGTCATGTACTAAGAATACCATCAGTCTGCAAACAGTCTGTAGAGGTAATAAGCTATATAGACAACACAAGTTTGTTCTAATTGATGTACTTTAGAAGAGGTCGGTTTTTGGACATCATTTGAAGACTGCCATTAACTCAACTATTTGATCATTGGTGGGAAGTTCATTCTACCAGCTAGGTGCCAGAACAGAAAAACATACCTTCTTTGTACCCAAAGAAATGATGGGATCAATCGAGGAGTGCTAGAAGGTCGGAGGCAACGTGGTGCAGTGTGATAAGAACAGCTAGATTACTTTGCTTACTCATGGTGAAGGAAAAGCTCAGACATTATATAAAGATTCAGGCTTAGTCAATTACAGCACTGAACAGTCTTAAGTTTGTCTGCCAATCAGATAACCACCTCATAAAATGTAGAGCAAGTTCTGCCTCTGGGGATGAGACATAAAGTACTGTGCAAAATCTTGCACGTGGAAAGAAATGCTGTGAAGTTAAATGTTTCTACATCCATACAAAAAACTCTATAAAGAGGGGTACACTGTAACAGACTAAATAAATTCAATATTTGCTCTGACAGCTCTTTGCTTCAAAAGAAATAACATCAGTACTCTCAGGTACAGTTTGGGCAGTTTGCAAGGAAATTGGCTGGTAAGGTTTACTAAATGTATCTTCAAGAACCTGCCACTTTTCTTCTGGAGACTTTGTCTCACTTCCTTTAGTTACTTTTGCTCCATTTTTTTGTAACATTTTGTTCTTAGTCAGGAAAGTAAGCCTTAAATGGAAATCTAAAATGTTGAATGTTGTTTTAGTCACTTAACAATGCAGAAGTCATAAAATAATCATTGATACCACACGAAAAAAAAGGCCTAGGAAATGTGCACAGTACTGCAAATGGTTCTAGAGAGTTTTGTGTAGATTTCTGGCTAGATATGAATATTCAGAAACTTTTGGTTTCCAGGAAGTGATGAAAAGTAAAACAGGAATATCTCAGAAAGAATTTGTTTTCAAATCCCAAGATAAATTGTTGTATTGCTGTCCATAAAATGTAATAAAAAGCTAAAAAAAGGCACTTTCGTATTTTTCAAGATCATTAAATTAATTAATGAATTAATTAATTACTTAGTCTATCTAAAAATAAACAATTCCTGTAATTCAATTAATGATGCAACTCAAAAATGTTTAGTTGTGTACTGTATGTGTAGCCAATGATGTAAATAAGGAGAGTATAAATGAATGGTTGAATTTATTGAGTCCTTGCCATCGATGATGCAATAAATTGTGATATGGTGATATGTTTTTATTTTCATATAACACTATTCAATGTTCCTGTATGTTTCAGCTTGAAATTTTAATTTATTTCATGTGTTATTCTTTTCATACATTACTCTTTTTTTATATTTTACTCATTTATTTTCATGCCAGTGCACTTTATATATTTCCGTGTGGTACCTTCGGGGTTTGTTGGAAATAGTGACAGAATCAGGGGGTTGTGTTTAATTTGCTGAGCCTCATCATGCTGCATTGCATTCTGGGAGGGAAGGCACTGGAACACACATTTGCACACTGTTCTCTGCCTCTTACTCTGAGCTGCAGGGGGAAACAAAGATCCTGAAGCTGAAGAACCTGAGGCCCAAAGACTATGCCAACTACAGCTGCATCGCCTCCGTCCGGAATGTGTGCGGCATTCCTGACCGTAGGGTCATCTTCAGACTCACCAATAAAACAGGTCAGATACTTTAAAAACACGTCTCATCTTATTACAAGATATGATAAAAGACATGATCTCGGCTTGTAGTTGCAGTCAAAAGATTTTTATATATCATGCTACAGCAATACATTGATTCTTGATGTATTTCATCGAGGCTTTTACACTGGTAGTTTAGTCTGAAACAGAGCACGGTTTGCATAAGTAAATAGTAAAATGAAAGATGACAAGTGGACTGGGAAGCTCACTACCAGTAAGAGTTCACTTGCACTGGAACTGTGCCATGATTCCTGTGAATGTGAACGCAGCAGCTCATGAGGGTCAGGAAGGAGATGCATGTAAAATAATTAGTTTCCACAACACACGTGTAACACTGTGGGACACAGAAGTAGTGAGGCGGCTTACTGCACATAATATCAACAAACTAATAATAATTAAAACATTGTGAAGGGCACTGTGTTCTCCATGTGCATTTGTGATGATGAACATAAATGCACCAGGGTTTTGTAGAATCAAGTGAGGCTGAAACCCGACCAGCGCCATGTGGAGGAAGCCGGGAACAATCACACTCGGATTCAGACGACAGCAAACGTGCCCAGTGTGAAAACCACCTAAAGCAATAGAGCTGGTTGTTCCTTTTTATTTCTGGCACATTTATTTCCACTAGAACATGCACCACTTTATGTTGTTGATATATATTATGGAATATATCATGTATATTGCTTCACTTATTATAAAATAGTTGAACAAACAGTCAGTTGTTGAATTTATTAAGTAACAGCTTATATAATATCTTGTGCTTTATATTTACATATTTTACATAGTTAAACAAATTCATCAGCTTCACCCAGACTGTTTCTGTGCCGACAGTTGTGACCTTTTCATTCATTAGCCATAATGAAAGGGCCTTATGAAAACATAGCCGGTTACAACCCCACTGAGACCCCACATTGCATCTAAAGAGCACATTTAAATACAACAGACAATGCATGCAGGTGCCACAATTGGATTATATTGTTTCACTATGAAAAATGAAAAAATATTTAAAATGGACATACTAAATGCAGAGATTATGCACTGAATCCATTTACATTTAAAATCATGTTTTCTAGACCTGTGAAAATTTATTATTCTGGTTAAAATGGGGCTAAATGAGGGTGTGGGCTAAATGTTAAGCTTATAAAAGCTTCTCTATTTGAGAAAGCTAACTAAACTGCTCATGTACTCCTGACCTCTGCAGCCTCTCCATCCATCAAGCTACTGGTGGAAGATCCAATTGTGGTGAATCCTGGACAGACAGTGTCTCTGGTGTGTATCGCCACGGGAGGCGAACCTCCACCCACGTTGACATGGACCAGCGTCTCAGAGCACCTACCTGAGAAAAGTGTTTTAAAGGACGGCACGCTAACGCTACCGGCCATCTCTTCTGAAGACGCTGGAGTCTATAGCTGCATCGCCAGCAACAACGTCGGAAACCCGGCCAAAAAGTCAACCACCATTATTGTGCGAGGTAAAGGACTACAACAATTACATGTACATCAACATACCTGTTATACAACAGCATTAGAAAGCAGAAATACTGATACATGCCACAATAAATAAGCTAATATCCAGCATAACTTTATTAAGTTCAGGAAGCATTCATTTGAATGTAACACAATTTATGTTATGCCTAGGTATGAAAGAAAACACTTCTTATCAGTCCTTTTTCTGTTATTAATTATGAAACCTAAAATGTGGAAAATATCCAGAAAATTGAAACTTCACATCCAGGCCAGTTTCTGGAGCTGTGGAAAAACCTCATGATAGTATCACTGGAGTCTCACACTTTGTCATTAAGAAATTTTAGCAGCTCATAGACACTGTTCACTGCGCTGTGTAATGTAACATTAAAACATTCTCATTTTCTATACACTCAGTAATGACATTAAGAGGTGGCTTATACCTACACGTTTGATCAATCATACAGCACTGACCTCATACTGACCTACTTAATGACCTGCTGATTATTTAGTGCATGCTGAAATATAATCTAAAACACATGATTTTTTTTTTTGCTAGTAATTTATTATTGCTAGGGCAAAAAATTTCTCATTGCACAGCTTTAGGAATAGAACTGCACAAATTTAGGAATGATTATAAACACTATAGCATGATGTATTGTTATGTCTAACTGCAGCGAGTGCCATTGTTCACGTACTTAGCTGCATACTCAGCTTTTGTAAATCTAGAGGATTAGAAGTGACATTCACTAAATCATTCACTAAATGACATGCCAAAACATCCCTGCCCATCAGATTCCCAAGACAAACTGTAACAGTTTAAGTGATTTCTGGTGAGGTCTGATGCTATTTTAAAAACCTTTTGCCATCTTTGTGATTGTTGTCATGATCTGTGTTTAAGAATTGAACACACTCTACTTTTAAACTGGTATGCCAGACACAGACCAGCTAGGAATTGTTGCAGCTATAAAGGCTTGGTTTTGCTGCAGCTATTTTATGGTTATGCTGCAGCTAATTTTATTGCAATTTTACTTTTTTTGGCAGAATAGTGCTTGAATGGGCGAAATTGCAAGCACCGGATTATCTTTTAATCTACTGTCAGTAAAAAAAAAAAAAAAACATATATAATAACTTACTGTGAAAGCTGTACTTATGATCGAATAGAGGTTTGGCTGGGTGTGTGTTGTGATGATGTCATGAGATGCATCTTGGCAAAGAATCTGCAGTAATTTTAAGAGTATCCTCCGAGTTTCCTTGATTTTGCGTTAATTTCTGCAATCACAAAATCCTCTAGGGACTTGGACAGAGCTTTCTGAAGGTTTGAAGGCTACATGAGAGATTTCTTTTAATTCTAACCCTGATAGGAAAATCATTAGTTAGTGCATAAATATGTGATTTCAGACACAAAACGTAATTTTTTTAGTCAGTTGTGAACGGCATCATTTGGTTCTGTTCTGCTTTTGCTGTTTACATTGGCTCTAGCATTTCTCCGAACACTCCAATCATCTGCAGCCTACAGTATGTGCAGCAGCCATCTTGAATACTGTGTGAAGTATGATCCAGGCTTAAGCAAATCTGTTAACCAACCATTTTGCTTTCATCCATTTCATTTCATTGCACTGTATATGAAGTTACTCTTTATTCCTTTTACAATCGACAAGTCATCCAATTATTGCCTTTTCTCTGACTTGACACCTTACTTAATCTTTAGCTCAGCTAGTCAGAGTGATTGCAGAACCAACCTGAAGTCTGCTATGATTGTGATCTAATCTTATAACAATCCAATATTGCATAAAATATGAAAAGAAGGAAATCGTCTGCTGCAGCAGGCGTTCCATTGCATCTCATCGTGTGCATTCAGTGTGTATCACAGCTCTCTCTCATATTTCTGGGAATGGCTAGCCCTGTGGTATATTACTGTGTAAGTACTTATTAAATGGCCAATTACAGCAATTAAGTGAAGTCAATCAGGCTAATCACTGAACTGGGGACCTGTGTTCTAGTCACTAGTTGCAGACTAGCTCATGCTGCACAGCAGGAGAAAAAAAAAAAAGTCTAAATACTGCAACATATCTAATCAGTCTAAACGGAGGTCTATAGATTTCAAATCAGATGCGGCACACTCTTTCTCTTTCTTATTTCTTAATCCGAGATTTACTCTTTTTAGAATTCCCTGGAGCCTGATAGGAACTGATGATCTGGTGATGTAAACAAGTCGACCTTATGATTCCTTAATCTACCTTCTGAATAATCTTCTGATATTTTCAAACATATCTGATTTACATAAGCCCAGGAGTGAGAGATGGCCAGCAATGCTGACTGATACAGCAATAGTCGATTAGGAAAAAACAACAGCAATAAAATGTATAAATATTTTATCTGTGCATTTTTATCCGACAGGGTGGAGCCTGTTTGATAGTCTTGAAGTTTGGGATACACACACACACACGCAGGAAGAGAACAGGCATTGAATCTGATGTGTTGGAAGCAGGAAAAATGGACAAGCATAAATATCTGAGCATCTTTGACAAGAGCCATGACTGGGTTTGAACATCTCCAGAATAGCAGGTCATTTGATGTGTTCTCAGTAAGCGGTGGTTAGTACCTACCAAAAGTGCTCCAAGGAAGAACAACTGGCCACAGAGTGGTCATGGGCACCTTCTCACTGATGGGCATGTTAAGCAAAGGCTAGTTCGTAAATATATATGTTGTGACAACGAATTATCACGTAGTTTGAAAAGGTTTAAGGGGCCTTTACACACCAGAACATGCCAAAACAAAGAAAAAAAAATATTTGGAGAGTACGTGTGTCCACCATTAAGAAATATATTTGTAAATAAAAAAGCACAGGCTATTTTTATGATAAAAGGTTCTCTCAGAAATAGGCGAGTAGTTGTGCTGAAGACATTTTTTTAGTAAGAGGAAGAAAATACTGGCATTAATCATTTTGTAGCACAGAAACGATAAATGTCTGCAGTGACTGCTTTTCAGGAATATTTCTGTTTCTCAGTTCGGCAGTTTGAATCGGTGCTGAATGGCAGCATCCCACATTTTTCAACGATGCATGAGCTACAAAGAACCTGTTCAACTGAAAATGGTGGGATTCGTAAAAAATTTGTCAGTCAGTTTTTAGATCGGAATCCATAAAACGACAAAGTGAGGCAGGCTGATATAAATTTGCCATAGTATGAATTCGTTGAATTCCGACCTTTTGTGAGATTTCTTTGTGGCTCAGAGGGACAGGCACTCATGTTCCTTGCAATTCTGTTTATAGTATGTGTGTGTGTGTGTTTCTTGTGTACATGTGTGTGTGCGTGCATCCATATGTGTATATGATATGTGTGCATGTCTATTTCTCTTGTTGTTTATCACACCAGCCCTTGAAAAGCCCTCTTGGTGCATTGCTGCCAAAAGGAGTGTGTGTGTTTGGGCAGATCTCGCCTCAGCAGATGGTGGCTTTTCTGTGCACACTTCCCCACAGCCTGGGATGACTTTCAGCTTGGCCCTCTCCTCCAGTGTCTCAGCATGCTTCTGGCTTGCAAAAAGGCCCTCCATCATGATCCATCATGGATGAGGGGAGGCAGTCTCCCTTCCATAAGCAGGTTAAATTTGGTGCAATTTTCGGCTAGTTGAGGGCACCTCAGACAGCCATTTTTGGCTTCATCCTCACTTCTCTCTCTCTTTCTCTGTCTCTCTGTTTTTTTCCCCTTCGCAAATAAAATTAGCTCAAGTAGAAAAAAGAAAAAAAAAAACAGCAGCCAGTGCCAGCAGTCTTTTGAGGAAATTATTTTCTGTGGCACACACCATTTCCGTGCTCACAAAATCAAAAGTTCTGGAAATGGCATACAACATGTCTCTGAAACACAAAATTCATCCTTTTCATCTATCAATATTGCTCGCTTCGTTTAACACCGTTAAAGGTGGCATGGGTTTTTTCCCCCTCTTTTCTAATATTGGGAAATGAGCCACGTAGTTGGAATCAAAGGTTCTGTATCAAAGTCACATTCAGCTCATGTCTTGTGTAACGATTCCTCGAGGAGACTCGACGAGATGTAAGGTGCGCGTTTTAAGTGAATATCAGTCATTTGAGGCAGATTGAATGCAGTGATTGTCTCTCGCTCAGCAGGCCGTCTCGATGAAGAGACTCTCTGTTATTTATGGTAGCGAACCCAGCCGACGCCTCCTGCTGCTTATATTTGGGTTTGTGAGTAAATGGAGAAAACAAAGAGCAACCCTAATTTTCCTTACAGAATCCAATTTGTTAAAATGATGTGTCCAGCTTATAAATCAGTGTGTGAATGTCTATCATTTCATTTGTATTTGGAATAGGTCAAGACCTTGAGTTCCACCCTCTTTTTTATTTATTTTTTTCAAAAACTGTAATTCATATGCATACGATGAGAAGGATTTTTTTCGAGTCACATGATGAGAAAGGACCTGCTTTTTGCCCAAGCAACATCATTTAGAACATAAATGACAATTAAACATTTTAGTCACTATACTTAAAGGGGAAAAAGAACGACTGAGGTCACATGAAGCAGTTGAGCATCAGCCAGGAGAATGCTGTCATGGGTGCTTCTCCTTCTTTTTCATCTGAGTACCCTTGACTAATGTCACACGTAAGGTAGAGACAGCCATCTGTCCCTGTGGAGTGTGCTAAGCTGTACATACTGATTATAAGAGGGGGAGCCCAGGGGTCAACACACAAATGCTCCTGCTGAAAAAATGCAAGGTCACATGAGGAGAATGTCTTTGCCTTCACCTAAGGTTATCAAAAAGAGACAGAAAGCGAGTGTAGGAAAGAGAGCATTTGCAGTTACTGATAAGTCACTGGCTTGCCATTAAAAAAAAAATCAGATTACTGTTACTGTGTCACTTTAGTGGAATGAACTCAGTCCATTAGTATTATCTCTTCCTACTGGTACAATACACTGACAGCCTAGTTGATCTATTTCTTTTTAACGGGTAAACAGGTCAGTTTGCTACTCAGGGTGCACAGTTAATCATATATGCTGTTTGGGGTATCGCTGAGGTATCGCTAATCTCAACTTTTCAGTTTTAGTGGGATAGGATTCAGATCCACAGCTGATCAAGATGAAGTTGTTAACAAAGATAAGTGAATGAATGAATGAATGAATGAATGAATGAATGAATGAATGATTGGATGAATGAATGAACATAGAAAAGTAGGTCTGTCTTTAAATTCATTTAATTCATTGAATTCATATAATGTAAATTCAATTTCATTTAATGTAAAAATAAATATATAAAACAATAAGAAATAGCTTAGATTAATTGTTGCACCCAATAATCATAAAATCTTATAATTACAAATATGGAGTAAAAGTTTGTACTTTTATTGATGCAGTTGTTACCTGCTTGATGTTAGAGGGATGATACTGTAACATTTAAGTGAGACCATTGTTACTGGGTCTGGAACAGATCAGAGAGGACACGGAAGAGTGGTGTGCTTCGAAAGATTTTACTGATGCGCCGAGTGAAAGTGTACAAATAATATGAAATTCAACACACAGAAAATAAAGGAGTGTTACCCAAATCAAAGAAATAAACAAAACAAAAACAATCCTTATAACTAGCCTCTAACTCACTAACATGAAAAAAAGCATTAAAAAATCCGCGATCTTCGGCGTATGCGACGCCCTAACTTACTCTTCTAAACTAAAAAGCACGAGTACAGGGGTGGCGTAACAATCACAAACCTAATCTAACAAAGAAATACAAACTCTAATCAAGAATCAAGACAAACAGTATTGTATCCACACTTGACTAAACTCTCGAGTTATCACACAGACTTGGTTGATTAAGTAAATGCATTCTTATCGGTAACTTAATACACAATAAGGCCAAACATTAACTTGGGCACCAGCATAATCTCAAGCACAGAAGTCACTATCAGTCAATAGCCAACTAATGAACAAGAAGTGGCTCAAATCACCATAACACCACATGACTCAAGAAGTCAAGGTATAACAAATGTCAGGAGGCAACACGGTACGCTGGAATGGTGCACATCCATGGCGCACATCCACACGCCACCAAGTCAAGTCCTTATATACAGTCGGCGCATCAACGGATTGGCAGAGTGTCATGACGTCACAATTAGGATTGACAGCCAAGTCAGCCAATAATCCCGACCTAGAGGCAGAGTAAAGAATGGCACAAAAGGAAAGGAGAGTGAAAAATAAACATAAGATCATTTCCACTAGAAATAAAACCTTCACATGCTGGCTGAACTCATGCCATCTTTCTTCTTATGAGTCATGATAGGCAGAGCGTTTGACTATATCATCAACATCAACAGCCTGAAAAGTTTATTCTTATCAAGATGTTGGTCATAATTATATGTAAGAAATAGTACCTTTTGTGTAATGCAGTACACATCACATCAAACCTTGCACACTGGGCTTTATGTCAGGAAGCACTGTTCAGAGTTGCTGAGTCCAAATGTTACATCTGAACTTATTCAGCGATATTTGCGTGTATGCAAAGTCCCGTTAAAAAAAAAAAAAAAAAAAAAAAGTCTGTCAGTTTTCTCTGTGCGTCCTTCTGAATATGCAGTAGATCACCTGCCTGTGAGTTCACACCTTTGAGGTTGCCAGATTTTTCCTGAGTACAAGCATTTGAGACAGAGACATTTGAGCATATAGCTTTAATAGCTGTTACACACAAGCACTCACCTTTAAGTCTGAAAAAAAGAGAATATGGACTGAAAAAGGAAATATCATTTCTGCTATCGGGAGCGATGTGCAACAATTTAAAAATAAAAATAAAAAAGAATATTTTAGATGGCAAGCATTGAATAAATGCTTTTTCACTAAAGGGTCTATACTATTCATTTATTGTCATATTTCTGTTTTTATTATTGGCCTCAAATGGATTTCCAGGTTTTGTGTGTGTGTGTGTGTTTGTGTGTGTGAATTTACAGCCCAAATGATAAATCAGTGTGACATACTGCAGTTACATCAGCCTGTCAGACAGAGGTGCTGGACTTAATGCTCTTTGCTTGTGTCAGTATCACACAAAATGCACTTAATGCACTTAAGCTCTGTGTTCAAAAACAGTAACGAATCAAGCAGAACTGACACACAGAGTTATGTCCTGAATACCTCAAGATCTCAGATCTAAATACAGATGTGTGCAATTGCTGTATAAAATCCCGGCTCTGTGTGCATAACTTGGCTCTGAGTGAGGCCCTAAATCACTGTTCGGCACAGCCTCGAGTGGCTTGTTTCTTTATTATAGATTAGGTTTTTATATATACAGATTATAAAGAAGGTATACAGTTGCTGTGTGTTCTATCAGTTCTACTCCAAACAATGCACGGTAGCTGCATACATTTTTAAAGTGGTCCTATAGCAATAGAGTAATGATTTAGGATTGTGATTAAAAGTAAATTAGAGGTGTGTTGATGTAAGAAAATAATGCATGCGTGTCATTTTGGAATGAAGGATTGAAATTGGGTAGAGAAAAATATATATAGTATAAATAATAAAGTCAAACTTTTCACAGTAATAGGAATGGAATTATTTTAAGAATGAACAATAGTTCAGATGTACACAGAACACATATGAAGCAAACTCTAGTACCATGTTGACTTGAATTGAGGAGATTAACAGAAACACTTGAAGATGAGTACTTTAATGAACATTAAATTGTATTAAATTTAGTATGTTATGGGGTTAAAAATTGTTTTATAGTCAATATTCTCCACTAATTGACACCTCCAGTATAAACAGCATTCAGTTCAGACCCATGGGGAACAAAATAAAATAATAATAATAATAATAATAATAATAATAATAATAATAATTATTATTATTATTATTATTATTATTATTATTATTATTATTATTATTATTATTATTTTGTTGTTGTTATTATTATTATTATTATTATTATTATTATTATTATTATTATTATTAATCACAAATTCTTTAGAAACAGAGCATACTACTCTGAATCAACTACTTTTATTTTGTCTTCATACTGTGCTATAAACAATAATATTTTTTTACTTCAATGTTTCACCTTATACTTCTCCAAGTATTTCTTGCACCCTCTTACCTCTTCACCCAGTTTCTACTGTAATGTTCTACTGCATTTCACTTACCACGGATGTGGGAATTCAGAACTCGGACATATGCCATTAAAAAAAAAAAAATCTCATGTGTGCCTCTGTGTCAGCTAACTGACTGACTGATATACACTGTATTTACCACCTCTAGTCAGTGAACTGTATAGTCAGTGTTATAGATTTAACAAGGGAATGCCTTTAAACAAATACTTGTGAACTTATTTCAAGTTATGAAGTGCTCTTTGTTTACTGCTGATGCTCTGAACAGCTATATTGATTTTTATGTCACTTGTTGAACTCTGGGTTGAATAGACCCAGGTTTATGAGTGGAATTCCTGAGTTGAGGGCTTGTGTTCTTGGGTTTTCATCATCGTAGATCGTAAATTCAGAGTTCAGAGTTTGAATTGAATAAAGCATATTTTACACAAATGTTCCTTGTAGATCACCTGCAACAAAATTTTTCTTTAGTATATCAGCTTCCAGTGGTATTCATGCACATCTGCTGCTTTTAGCTGACACATTTATCTAAAAGGACTGTAAGTAGAGACTGGATAGCCTCTTGATGGTCCAGCGGCAGGATCCCATTTCCGCAGCCTGGGTTCGATTCCCAGGCAGGGAGCTAACTGAAGAGTTAACTGTTAATGCTGGTGCCAAGCTTAGATAAAATGGGAGGGTTGCATCAGGATGGGCATCCGCTGTGGCGCCACTGAACAGGGAGCAGCCGAAAGAAGAACAACTTACATTTGAGACTTAACACACACTAAGCAGTTCTTGATCAAGAACTCAATAGTAGCAGTATGCTGAGGCTGGGATTTGAGCGTGCAACCTTTTAGTTGCCCCAATGCCTTATCCCCTGAGCCACCACTGCATGTTGGTTTAATGATATATGGTTTGTATTGCTGAAGAGATCTCCAGAACAGCAAATAATGTAATGACGCTACTATGTAAATATGCAATTATGAACACAATGCAAATCTATAGGGCTTCTATGTGCAGCATATTAATATGGCCTATGTGTATCTCCATGAATGCTGGTAAACAGTCTCCGCTTATCCTATAGGTCACTCCTAAGCTACAAACCACTGGACTGTGGTAATGAGAATCATTCATCAGCCACCAAGCACTTAAATCTCTGCTACATAAACTAAACTACATTATGCACATCAGCAGATAACCGGGGCATTTGCATGCATTCTGAGAACGTGATTTGCCTCTTTTTAATCACGCGCTTTTTATCTAGGTGTTTTTATACGTGGCTTGAGCTCGGCAGTTTGGATTAAAAGCCGTTTCTGCAGACTCAGCAGCGGCAGCGTATATTTTAGTTAAGATCAAAGCTTCTGAGAAAGTTTACAGGCAGGCCAATAAAAGAGCGTCTACACAGCAAAAGCTATGTCATCAATAATATATAGCGAGCATGTTGTTTTTCATGCCTTGGTGCATACAGTGTGTTGATTCTTTTACAAATGGCTCTTTTGTGTGTAGAGTAATGCTCAGCATTTGCTGATTCAATAGGATGCTGATATTTATGCTACTGTAGGATTTTCTATAACCTATTAATCCTGGTTCTGATCATGTATGACCTCTTTTTGTGACTGGGATTTAACACTTTTAACAAGAGGCCAAAAAATTTAATTTTGCCTGTTTCAGGGTGTCCATGCTCAGGATTAAATTTCTTTGTCATGTCACACTCCAAAGTGCCACTATCTCAATAGCTTATATAATAGTAGACTCTCAGGGCTTTAATCTAGACTACTAGGGTCAATAGACTTCTAAAAAAATTTTTTAAAGATTTTCCTCACAAATGTTTCTATCTTCAAAGTAAGTAGTGATATCAAACCCATTTCTGCTCTCTGAGATGCCGCAAGTGCTTGTTCATAAGCATCTAAAATTTGATGGTGTTTATCTTTAACCAATAACATTCTGTGTGAGGTTATCCAACTGAGGGAAAAACACACATCTCACACTGAAAGCCAGCAGAGTCCTGACTGATTTAATATCAGACTTTCCGCCATATGACAAGTTATTTGTTTTTTTACTGATTGAAAATGTCCCATAAATTGATTTCCATTCCACCAGCAGAACAGAATGCCATCGTACTTGTAAAAAGGGTTAAAATGCATACTGAAACTTGCAGAATGAGTCGAGCTCATGAGTTGCACAGCAATCTTTTTACATCACATGATTTTCGACGGCATCCAAAATTTATTATAATTATATTTTCAATTGATTTTTTTTCTTTCTTTCTTTCTTTCTTTCTTTCTTTCTTTCTTTCTTTCTTTCTTTCTTTCTTTCTTCCTTTTTTTTTTTTTAAGAGTTCACTTACAGTCTACTTACATTACCCACAATGCTATTTTTATTGATCCTGGTACCTCACTCTCATCTCTACCTGAAGAGATTGATGCAGCAGCACTTTAGTCCTTTAATAATTGTTGACATTTGTGAGAATCTATAAGAATAAAAAAAGAAGAAGAAGAAAACAAAGTATAAAAAAATATATTAAGAAGTAATATTATAATAAAAATAGAATTTACTATACAGCTGGGAAAAAAATGGAAGAAAGTAAATGAAAAAAATCTAAAAATGTCTGTATGACTGCAGATGTATGAAATATATAGGTATATGCAGTCTGAATTGAAATTCAGCACTCCTGCGGTATGTACTGTAGCTGCATTGATAATCACATCAAAAACATTTACATTTACATTAATGGCATTTGGCAGATGTCCTTATCCAGATCGACTTACAGAAATGTTTTGAAGTCTCTATCAATACATTTATTCTGATACTGTGTGATTAGGTCACAGACTAAGAATACCATCAGTGTTAAAAATGTAGTTCAGTGTAAAAATATTTCGATTTCAGTAGAAATCTATAGTTTTCCTTTAAACAATACGCAGAGCCAGTGTACCAACAACATACAGTATGAATGTACTAAATGGAAAAAAAGCTGTTTTTCTCTGTATTCATGGAAATTTAATGAGGTACGACGACTCCATGTTTGCAAGGATGGATGGTGTAACACTTCTCTGACACCTAATAGATTCAGGCCTGTACTTGCCCTTTGCTGTCTTTGCTTCTTGAAGTTTGTCACTACTTGAGCAACAGTAAATCCCCTGTGTGTTTGTGTTGACACTAGAGACTATGGATGCATCAATCTTATACTAAATATCAGGATTAGAGTTGATACTGCCCTGAAACAAACACTGGATCCAAATCAGGAAGTATTTCCTGTGTTTACGTTTGACTGAAGATCCTGCTGTAAGCAAAGACATACTATATTTTGACCTAACCCAGGATTTCATCACACTTCATTAATAATTCACATAATTTAGCCAGAGTAGCTTGCACATAGTTGGCTTGCTTGTTAAGAGTATTTCAGCATAGGATTAGTGTTAAGTAGCCAGATCACTGAGGCGCTGATTTATTAAGACCCTGACTACAAAGTGAGTCATTTGTGGTTAATTAGTTCAAGCAGAAATGGGAGTGTGATCTCTTTCCAAAAAAAAGTGTGTTTGCTAAAAACTTTAAACCACATGCTCTGTTTAAATGCACTTGGGATCAGAGGTGCAAATGTGTAGAGAATATCTAATATGAATCAAATTCCCAAGAGAAATATTAAGTCAGATTTTATAAGAAAACCAATTTTGGGACATAACTGACATTTTTGTGCTGCCTTTGCTGTTGTCTGCTCTTTAGTCGTAGTGAATTTGAGCACACATTCCTCTTCTACAAGGTGACTTTGATGCTGTGGTCCCTCACACTGCAGGTGCTAAATGAAACTATTTCCTTGACACTGTATTTTGCACTATCCATTAAGGCTAATGCACGATACAGACAAGCTCACATAGTTCTGTGAGTTATGAGGTGAGATGCACAGAGAGCTTTTTGTATGTCAGAGCGCAAATGTGTTATCATTTCCAAAATGGAGAGGTGTATTTCTGATGGAGATGGTCCTATGCATCTAACTCATACCATCCATCAAGCCATCCATCTGTCCATCCATCCATCCATCCATCCGTCCGTCCATTTGTCTGTCCATCCATCCATTCATCCATCCATTCATCCATCTATCCATCCATCCATCCATCCATCCATCCATCCATCCATCCATCCATCTGTTTATCCATCCATTTTTTGTACTGCCTATTCTTGGGGGACAATATGGGAAGACACTCTGGATAGGGTGCAAGGTAGCCACTAAGCCACTATGTACCCCCACCCCTTGACCCAAACAATACCCTTCTCTTATCATGTTTGCTTTGAACATTTGGGATTTGGTTCCTTCAGGTTTGATTCCCATCTCTGCCCTGTGCATGTAGAGGTTGCATATCCTCCCCAGTTTCCTTTAGTTACTCAGGTTTCCTCCCCAAGTCCAGTCATGTGTTGTAGGTTGATTGGCATCTCTAAATTGTCTGTAGTGTGTGAGTGATTGTGCCCTGTGATGGTTTGGCACCTCATTCAGGGTGGCTCCTGGCCTTATGCCTCAACTTGAGTCCCCTGGGATGGACTCCAGGTTCCCTACAATCCTGTGGAGGGTAAGTGTTACAGAAAATTTGGCAGCAAATTGACAGTTAAGGGCCTTTCTCAGGGGCCCAGCAGTGGCAGCTTAGTCCCTAGTCCAACCACTGAGCCACTACTTTCCCTTGCTCAGTTGCTACTAGCTTGAAGCAGTTAGGTTTTAAGTTACATATAACAAAGTGGAAATAAGACTAAAATAAGTCATCATAGCTCATCATAGTCGAGTGACATTTTATCTAATGAGTGTGTTGACAGGAACAGCTGTGCAGATGCAGACAATGGTGGAGGCTTGACAATCATCTGGTGTTCTGCTCTGTTCAGAGTCACTAGCTATGTGCTGAACTGGTTAAAAGACACTGCTAGCATAGTGCAGTCTGGATGCCATGTGTTTCTGTGTATCTCACTGAGTACTCAAATAATACTGTAGCAGAACTTTACTACGGAGCCAGTCCTATGCATTGATGTAAATAAAGTTATCAGTTAACTTAGTGCCTGCTCAGTGAGAGAATTAACTTCCAACCTCAATCCAGACAGCAGAATCTATCAATATCCTTTAAAAAATGTTTAAAGATCCACCTCTTCCATGAACACTTAACTAACCCCACTCCAAAAAATATAATAATAATAATCATTACTTATGCTAGCTCTTACACCTTGACTCTGTGCACTATGCCACTTAATTTACACTTAATGTAACACTCAATTAAAATCTTGTATTGTAGCACTAGTAGTATTGTCCACTGCCTGACATATCGCTTTGCTGGTAATATACAGTATTTCCTCATTTGTAACTTGCTTTGGATAGAAGCATCTGTTAAATGAAAACAGAGGAAACATGATGAGAACATGCACAATAACTCCACATAGACAGACACCTGAGCACCTGAGTAAACTCGGGACCCTGGAGCGATGAGGCAGCGATGCTACCTGCTGTGTCGGCGTGTCAGCGTCTTGTACATTTCACATTCAAGATTTACCATGGCGTACAGCAAGCATGCGAAAAACCTCACTGCATATCACCAGCAGAGTGTCCTTGCCTTTGTGAATAATACTCTAACACCGTGAACTTCAAGTCAACATGTCAGAAACGGAAATGTCAGAAATTTATATAATTTTATATAAAACTATTTGAATGTACTGGTTTCGGATGCATTTTTTGTGAGCTGTATTTCATAGCCAGTGAATGCATTAATCTTTTGTAGACGTTTCTTCTGCTTTCTTTTGCCTTTCGTTTGTTTTGCTTCTTTTGTTCATCACCTGTATTTGTTAAATATAAATATAATATTAAACATTAATTAAAACTTTGATCCATTTCAATTTTACTCTAAATTTATTTACTCACCAAGGTTGTTATTATAGTACATTTTATTACACAAATGATCACTTTATCACTTAGATTTCTGATCTAGTAATTACAAACATTATACACAAATCGTATCTGTATTGTTTGGGATTGAGATAAAGACAATATTCATAAAGTATATTT
The DNA here is from genome assembly GCF_019097595.1 of Hemibagrus wyckioides. Taxonomy (NCBI): domain Eukaryota; kingdom Metazoa; phylum Chordata; class Actinopteri; order Siluriformes; family Bagridae; genus Hemibagrus; species Hemibagrus wyckioides. The sequence continues at coordinate 9,936,242 of NC_080734.1, read as the reverse complement.
ATGTTTTATTATTATTATTATTATTATTTCTGTAGTGCTTTATAAAACCACAATAATGCCTCAAGCCAGTTTGACCCAAACAGTACTAAAGGGCTCAGAGAGTGAAAATAATACAGAAGTTAACTGAACATACTCAAAACAAAAATTTCAGTGTTAGGTCAGCCAAATCAGCATCATATCAAAATCTCGTATCAGTCACATGAAAATAATTAGGGTGGTTTTTTAGTTGTTTTCAATGCTGCAATTTTTTAAATCTGCAATCCTGATTGGTTGTGAAATATGATTGTTTTTGTTGTTAATATTGATTTTGTATCGTGCTGTATCATATTTTTCTTTCTTTGGATAAAATTCAATTCTATAGCCTTTGAGGCTGAGGTAACTCTTCATGGTACAGCCAACAACACATGATTAACTGACAAGAGTCTCAAATTCCTTTTATTTAATTTGAAAAAGGTCGTTGTCACCCATTGTATTAAGGTTCATTGACATCATTTTGTATCATGGGACCAGGGTGGAAATTAATTACTCACACAAATTGAAGTCTTCTGTAGGGACATGTCAACCTTATTACAACATGAATTAGAGAGCAGATCTGTTTTCAGGATGGAATCGATTCGAAAACAAAGGCATCAGATCTCCTCATTAGATTAGATCTAGCATTTGAGTTGTGTTGTGTTTTGCTTTTTCAATTTCCTCCGTTTGACAGCTCGTTTTTATGTTCACTTTTCCTCTTTTTCTCTCCTTCTTTTCCCAACCTGATAATGTCACAGGAGAGTAGATGAAAAGATTCAGAGACTCTGATTGTTCTTTTGTTTGCGAGTGAAATGGCAAACACACGTTCCAAGCTATACAAACATCCTGCACCGGAAATTAATTTAGATTGTTATCTGAAGGTATCTGTAACTTGATTAATATCTGTAGATTAGCATGAATTAAAAAAAAAAAAACCCACGAAACTCAAACTCAGTCTGAAATATTTCATGTGTTTGTGCTGTGTTGTTTATTTTTGTTTGGATCCAACATCCAATTTTTATTTTTATTTTATTATTATTTTTTAAAATGAAGTACTTATTTATGTGCTAATTGGCACAGATTGTCCCGGAATAGTCAAATACTTTGGCAGTAAATGTACAAAGTCTTGGAGATTCTTGCCACTGTCGGCAATTCAAAAAACATTGTGGTGTTGACACACGCAGTTTGCAAAGCGTTTAAGCTCAAAATAAAAAGAAAACAGATATTACCCAGCCGCTCAGGAGACTCTTTCAAATGCTAATTACTGTTTACTTTCTGTTTTCTTTCCAGCGCTGAAAAAAGGCCGCTTTTGGATCACGCCTGACCCGTACCACAACGACGACAACATTCAGATCGGTCGTGAAGTGAAGATCTCATGCCAGGTTGAGGCGACGCCCCCTGAGGAGCTGCAGTTCAGCTGGCTGAAGAACGGCCGAGCCCTGCGCAGCTCTGAGCGCATGGTCATTACCCAGACTGACCCTGACATCTCCCCAGGAACCACAAATCTGGACATCATCGATCTGAAGTTCACCGACTTTGGCACCTACACCTGCGTGGCATCGCTCAGAGGCGGGGGCATCCCCGAGATCAGCATCGACGTTAACATCTCTTCCACCACTGGTGAGTCTCACGTCCACACACATGCTGGCTTGAGCTGCTGGATCACCACCTACACGTTTATTACTGCACTTCACATGTCAGAGTAATTAAAGTCTACAGGCTGTAAGGGATAACTGCTGTGCCAATATGTGCTAAGTTTTATGAGAGCGCTTCAGTTAGTCCTTTGTTGTACTTCAGTGTGACACCAAAAGTTTTCCTCAATAATGAGACCTTTTTTTAATGCAATCAGGCCTGTATTTCTGTAAATGCACTGAAATATAGCGACAACATCCTAAACATCCTAAAATTTTCAGTGTCATTATATGTCTACTTTTTTTTATCCATTCATGCAGTGTGAAATTAAGGAAGTGTTTGGAGATGGAGGAAGTGGAAGGAAGAAATTAAGTTCCCCATCTAATTAGCACTCATTGAGTTCATCAATAGGCTTCCATCTATCAGTACTGTATCAACGTTCATTATCATCACACTAATCTTGGACTAGAGTGAGGTGAACCAGATCAATACCCAGGCTAAGGAAGCATCGCCTGACCTACAGGAATACCACCAGAAAGCCAAAATTTCATCACCCATCTTCAGCTGGTTGTCTGTCAGCTGCGGTTCAGTGATGTGTTACAGTCGGTTTGCTGGGATTGAACTTTTTTACTTTCGAAAATATAAAAAATAGTGAAAGAATATCCGCAGTCCTGTAAGAAAGGGCTTCTTAAGGGGTTTCTTTGGATGATTCTTGGGTATCTAGATATCTAATATTTAGGCTGGGGATACAAGGGGTTGTTAGTGCAGGTTGGTGACTTAGCAGTTAGCACATTTGCTGTACACCTCTAGGGTTGGGGTTTTTCTGCTTTTGTCCTGTACATGAAGCCACTTCAAATATTATTAATTTTTAATTTTTTACATTCAGAGATCATATGTTGTCGTTATTATTGCTCCCTGTTTTTGGGGTCGCCACAGTGGATCATTTATTCCGCATGTTTCGATTTGGCACAGGTTTTATGCCAGGTGCCCTTCCTGACGCAACCGTCCCATTTAAATCAGGCTTAGGACCGGCAGACCTGGCATTTAACTCTTCAGTGGCTGGGTTAGTCTGGGACCAAATGAAAATCAGCAATGAGAGTGCTGCTGGACCACCAGGAGGCTAGTCCGAGATCATATGTAGTATTAAGAAACATCCATTCTTAAGCCTAGATAGTTCTATTCTCACAAAAATATAAACTGATGGTTTAAAAATGTTCAGAAATACACTAGGATACTTGGGTGTCCTGTTTATTACCAGCCGTCTGCTTGCTGAAGCAAATCCACATCACCATATTTGATGCAATATTTACACCAGCAGTGTCTTGACCTTCCAGCATAATTGCGTAACAGGAAGAGTGTAATCCTTTGATAATCCCCCATTTGCTAAAACTGCACAATTAAACACGCTTGCCACGTTTGTGTTCTTGTTATCTTTTAAATAGTCACAGCCTGTGTTTTTGGACGTGTGAGAGGGATTTAAACACAGTCCTGAACACACAATGAAATACACTGTCGAGTTTAAAGAATAAAAACAATGACAGTTTTTTTTTTCATTACAATATAATTGTGAAGATGGGACGTGAGGTGTGACGTGATGGAGCCGATTTTAAAAGTAAAACACGATGGGACATGATGTTATAGGAAAATATTCAGCCGCTGGCTGATGTGGTGCAGTCCTACACAAAGCAGAGAAGTTTTTATCCATTAATGTTTAACATTTCATACTTTCTATTCATTTATAGTTATATTCAGTGCTGCAGAACATTTTTGAAGCTGTTATCACTTACGTTAAAGAAGCAGTAAACAGTTCTTCCCTCACCAACCTCTTTTACTGTCTTGCTTGTATGTAACAAAACAAAAGTATAGAGTTTTTAATGTTATGGAAAAACTGCAAAACCCCTCTGCCCTGAAGACATTCCAGTGGAACGGTTACAAAGCGCTGACACTGCAGACGTCTTCCAAAAATAATAAACATACTTCACCTTCACCAGCCTCACCATATCAACACAAATGACACAAAATGTGTTTATGTGGAGCCTCTAGTATACAAATCCCTGTGTAAGAAATTGGGAGTGAGAGCCGTGCTGTTCTAGAAAGTTAGTCAGTACCATCTGACCAATCCAAATCAAGCATTCAACAGCACTGTGATTTAATAATAATAATAAGAAGAAGAAGAATCGTCATTAATGTCAACTATTCAGGATGAAGAACTATTTAAGACAATTCCCAATATTTAACATTATAATAAATAATGATAAGGTAAAATCGTACATTTTATTGTCATTGTATACAATCCAACAAAGTTTGTGTTGGAAATCTCAGACAGCAACCAGGACATTTAAACCTAACACTCCTGAAAAGAATTAACATTAAGGACTTAAAAAAGACCAATTAACATCAGATAAGCAGATTACACTGTAAAATATAAAATATAAAGAATTGCACATAAGTGTAATGCTTTGATTAGAATAGAATAGACTACTTTTATGGTGATTGTACAGCTGCACAACGGAATTAAGGCTCTCTCAGTTAAAAGTTGCACACATTCATACACACATACCATGTAAACAGATGATGCAGAAAGTAAGTGTGAATGAATACAAATGAAGATTTGTGTAGATGTAACCAGATATAAATGTAAACAGATGTACAAAAGCAACTGTGCAAAATAGGGCAAGTACAAAGTGAGCAGATATGCACATTAAATATATTCAAATAAATAAAAGAGAAGAATTGAAGAATATTTAACTATTGGCAAGTTTAATGTATGTCTAGTAGATTGTTATCCATCAGCTGGAGTTTAGTTCTATTATGATTATTGAGGTATATTGGCATTGTATAATTGGTATATAATTTTTAACATTCTAAAATATTTATATGTGCTTGCTTCTCCTCTGAGATGCTTATTTGTTTGCTCTCAGTTTATCTTGGGTGAGCCGAGGACAGTATTAACCGTTAGTCCGTGCATTTTCCCCCTGCAGCCTGTTTCGGATAAACCATTTTGCGTTGGATGTTGGATTTCCGAAGCAGCGCAACTGCGGGGCCAAGTAGAGTCTTAATAAAAGCATTTGTCAGCGATTAAGCGGCAGGTCTGCCAGGGTTTCATGCTGTGGAAATGTTTGCAATGAGATTGAGGCCAGGATAATCAGTGTTTGAACACATCCTAACGATGCTAGGGCATGCCATAGCCTGTGAATACGCAGTAAGGAAACGCAGGGGGTGAGTGGTGATGGTGGAAATTGGTTGCAAATTGTTTATAGTTTAAGATGTCCGTCTGTCATTTTTTTGTAATATACTGTTTACCTATATTTAAATTAAAATGTATGTAAATATATTTCACAAATTCTATCAACATATTTTTGAAAATATATGCAAATATCTTTCCTATGCATATGGGACTGAATCCAATTTCAATTTGAACAGTATGATTTATTCATGAAAAGTATCCAAACAAGTACTGAGGATTTTCCCCCTTGAGTAGCAGAATAGTAAAAAGAGTGATGAAACCCATGGAAAGGGAGAGTTGGCTCAATTTTTATAGAATGGAGTAAAATGTAATCAATCTTCATTCTACTCTCTGGCTTTAATGAAGCTGTAGAGAGCAGACTGGATGCTTCTTTTGGCCACCAGGCAATTAATCTTTGCATGAGTCTGTATATTTAAACATGCAGCCCTTAGGAAGGCTGAGAGAAGACGACGAGGCTGTCCGAGATCGTGCTCCGTTTATACGTTCAATCAACATGACGGTTCCGTCGTCCTTTAGAGTGAATACAGAATCCATCAGACTTGTAATCAAAGCCATTAAGCTGAAGGTCTTTGGGTTTTGCTTCCATTTATCTGCAAGTAGAAAGCAGTTACAAAGGACTTGTCGCAGGTGAGACCGGAAAGTGTCAAGGCTAAGTAATTTGAGAGCTTTGTTTCATTTTAATATGAGCTATAGAAATAATTTAAATAAATATCAAGGGTCACTTTGAGCATGTTACAGGATTTCTCATGCCTTATGATTATGATTATATCCAAATTCCTTATGCATGTTCCCCGTTTTCTTTCTGATTTGCCCCTCAAACCTCTTCCTCACCTGCCTCCCTGTAGTCATCATCAAGCAGGGCTCATCATGGTGTTCATACACCTCCTTCAAATGAATTTTCGAACTCAGAAAAAAAATAAATCAGTAGAAAAAGTGTAATAATAATAATAATAATAATAATAATGATAATAATAATAATAATAATAATAGCATATGTTTGTTATGACAAAAGTATATGGATATTTATTTATTTATTTATATTTTTTAAATAAATAACATTCTGTCTAATTACTGTGAGTTATACCAAATAAAATAATTGTACTGGAAACCTGCTAACTGAGGAAACAATATGTTAAGTCTTACTGGTCTGACACAGCTGCAGCACAATAACAGATAACTCATGCTGGAAATGTGATGAGTTATGCATTCAGTCTCTCCAGGAGTTTTTTTTTGCAAACTTGGAAACTTGCATTGGCAAAATTGCAAGTATGGGATTTTTCTTTTAATCTGCTACCAGTGAAGATGCATGTGTATTTATGTTCTATGACGTCTATACTCATGTTTCGATACACGTGAAACAAAAGAGTGCTTTGGCTCGGTTCATATTGTGATGATTCCACGTGACACATCTTGGTCCAAATCTGTGGAAAATCACAATCATACTATAATCATTTTTTTTAATTGCAAGTTGCTTGATTTTGTGTTCATTTCTGCAATTGCAAAATCATGAAAATCCGGGTGGATCTGTACAGTATACTACAATAAAAGTGTCTTGAGGTGAGGTCTACAGAAATAGCTAATGCTAGTCTGCATCGAAAGTCAGCTTGGCAAGATCATATGGTGGATTTCTAGCTCTTAAATATGTCTTCAATAACACCTGAGTTCAATAAAGCTTAATAATTTAATAATAAGTCAGTGGTTCTTATCCAGTCAGTCAGTCAGTCAGTGGCTCTTATCCAGGAGTAACTAATAATAAGATTTTGGCTATTTACTGGAAAAAGGGTTCAACAAAACAAAACACACTACCACACTGTCATTGATATATAGTTGCATTAACAGCATGCTAATCTCAGTTTATCCACCATTTTCTCTGCTGACCCAAAACAATTAATCTATTCACACTGGTCTTGTTAGTATTAGTATTGGGGGAAAAATCCACTACAAAACATAATCTTATCCCTAATCTATGGGAACTTTAGCCATTCAAAGGACGGATATGAAGAAAGGAACGCTGAACTACTGAAGAGAAATCGCTCCCCTTTTAAATGACTGTCTGAAACATAGCTGGCTATTATGCTATTCAGCAACATGACAGATCTCTGATTTTCACCCATTACACCCTCTTTCTCAATGTATTGGGCAGTAAGTTCAGGGAACTGCATCACTAGGTTTTCTTGGAAGAAAGTGCTGTAGGGTGAAGCCTGGTCCTGATCAAGCAGTCCAATTAGCTGGGGAACGGAGCCGCTGCTGTGCTCACTCTTTTTTTTGTGCAGTTCAGCTAGGACACAGTTATGAAGATGTCTGTATTTTCTCGCATTGGTTCTCGGAGAAGTCATTCTCGTTTTAGTATGCTGTTTTATCAGTTCCTCTAAGCTGGCTTTCTGCTTTGTAGATTTCACTCACCACTTCTTGTGTTGCTGTAACGCTGCATGTCCTTAATGATTGCTTTGAATCCTGAGCGCATGTTTGGAACAAGCTCTAGCTTAGAGATAAATTAGCAATGAAATTATAAACAAAGTCTAAATGATTGTAGAATAAACTTCCTTTAACACTGTCTCTTGACATGTTCCAAATGTCTAGATTGCACTGAGTTTCTGTTTCCCTGAATCACTTCTGAAAGGAGGAAATTGTTGTGCTACTACCATCTTAAGGCCTCAAATTCATGCTATATCTTATAATTGAACCATCAGCTATGTTCTATTCTTGTGTCCCATAGCATCCTATTTATTCAGAGTCTCTGGCTAGCAGGCAACCCAGATAGCATCAAAAAAAGAAAAGAAAAGTACAATCTGTTCCAACGCAAACAGGCTGGTGAGTGATAACAAAGCTGTTCAAGGCTTTGCTGAGTTCATGAAATTCTGAAGGTATGATATTAGAAGAAGATCAATAAGAATATGGGGTTTATCAATTTTTCTTCTGCTTTATACATTTTCCTCTAGGCTGTCTGCATTTTATTTTTTATTGCTCTCTCTCTCTCTCTCTCTCTCTCTTTCTCAATATTTATTTATTGCAGCTTTGTGCAGGTAAGTATATTTTTCATATAGAAACCTGATGCCCTTTACAGTGCATTCCCAGGTTTACCCTCATCCAGGAGATTTCAGGTATTTGATTAAAAACTGGAAGCAGGAGGTGTGCATATTTTAACCCAAACGGTTACACTGAGAACGAATGTCATGGCTGGCAGCTTTTATTTACTGACACAGTTCGAAAGCTTCCACTTTCCACCCCACCGGTAGCCTGTCAACGGTAACAGCTCTTTCGGAAGCATTGTTTGTGAGAAAGGCTTGTCGCTCTGCATTGTCATTTGAAAACAGGCTCACATATATCCAAGCAAGACACATTATCATAAAAACTCACAAAGACACAGTGCACAGCTTATAGTGCAGAGAAACTACACGCATACAGTACACACATATAGAGAGACAGATACTGACAGACTGTGTTGCTATGGCAATGAGCAAATGATGTCATTCCACTTATTTCAAAGGCCTGTGTCAGGTTTATTTATTTAATTGTCTTTGTCGCAGCGTTTCTTGGCTGGTCTCTGACTCCTGCTTGTCAGAGAAGCTGAAAACTAAGTGATGTTTTCTGCTTTTAAACAATTCCTATCTTGTAAACTGCTTCCAGTTGAAAGAACTTCATGTTTCAGAAATGTCATTGGGTTCCAGTCACGTCCAGGAGAGATAAGCAGTTTTTGTTGTATGAAACTGTCTGACTTTGTAAGAAACGCCAAGGACAAATCACGCATGAATCATCGGAATACAACTTTACCCAGGGCATAAATGATAAACAGAGCAAAGCTAAACAAGTAATAAGAAACTGGAAACTCATTTGGTTGTAGTAAGCGAGCATGAAGAGCACCGGTGGTGTAGGGTTTATGCTGGCTAAAAGAAGAAATGCAGTTATATGTTACTGTATTTTCTCTCAGGTACTATTTCAGCAACCTTCTCTACAGTGATGATGGTTCCTTCGGGCTTCTCGTAATAGCTGTTATGGAGCAGGATTTCATTACTGTGGGCCAGAGAGAGCAGCCGCTAGCCCAAACAGCCCTAATTGCTAGCCGGTGTTGGTGCATTTACAGCCTTTTGGTAGAAAAGGTGGCCGGTGCTTAATGGCCTAGTGCTGAGCTTAGGTCAGGCCGTTCTCCATTAGTGTAACGGCTGTTCATTACAGCTTGTTTTCAGGACATCGCTAATAAACTGGAATAGCTTCCATCATTAAGCAGCTCTGTGTTGTTCTACTCCAGTGTTTAAATCTAGTATGTAAAGGAACAAAGAATAATTATATTCACAAAAATACAGCTTATATAACAATGCCTTATGCTAATTTTCTATCATTTCATAGATTTTCTCTTCTTGTTTTCCCAGACTTGCAGGATAATGGAGAAGTAGAGAGGGTACAGTCCTTCAGCTTTGAGTGAGAGCTATTTAAGAACAATACAAAAGGAACTGAAGAAAAGATTGGAAAATGTGACAGCTCTTTACCAGTTACTAGCTACAGATGAGATCATTTACATACCGCTTGCAGAATCTGCAAAATTTTAAATAATAATAATAATAAATAAATAAATAAATAAATAAATAAATAAATATATAAGTAAATACATTAATAATAATACAAATAAAAAATAAAACAACAACAACAATAATAATAATAATAATAATAATAGTGTTTTTATTTTGTAATTGTTCTAATTATAATTATTCTTATCAAAATTATTATTTTGTTTAAAGATTTTACATTTATTCCCGCCCTTCAGAAGCTACAAGATATTTACATGGTTCCAAGAAGACATACTGATACAATTTAAACTGATTATCCTCTTCAAAATTTTACACCCCCTGGCTCTTAATGTATCATATTGCATTCCTGAGCATCAGTGAGTGTTTGCACCTTATGTAATAGATGTGTACAAGTCCCTCAGTTGTCCTTAGTGTGAAATGATGGATTTCAACATCATACTGTCAGAAAGGGGTCTAATATGCAGAATGAGCAGGAGGCTAGATGATGTTTCTGAAAAACAGTAGGCAGTTTACAGTAACTGCTCAGGACAAACATGGGACTCATGAAGAACTATAACAAAACATAAAAACATTGGCTGATCATCCAGGTAATAACACAGTATTAAAAATCAGGCTCATTTAATTTTTATTTAGTTGTGTGAAATAACAGTCAAGGCAAAAAAAAAACCTTCATGCAATTCATGATACAGTTTATGATTTATCTTTTTTTATTATTAAACATACATACATTTTTTGCAAGAGGTGTGTGACCTTCTGACCCCAGCCGAGAGTTGTATTATTTTATAAGCAATGTCCCTTAACCAGTTCAGCAGTTCATTTTGATTGCTCTCAAATATTTATCAAAACCACCTAGTTGTCCTATGAACATTCTTTACCTTGTCTCTGCAAATAGCCTGAGCGTCTCCTGTTTTGCTTCATGATCCAACACAGAAGTACAGCTTTAAACAGCTTGTTTGTTCCTGAATCAGTAAATGTTGAATAAAACATTTTTAATTGCTGATTAATTTTTACTAATAATAGTTTCTGCTTTGATGTTAAGAAACTCAAATAACCTTTTGTGAAATGTTCAGAGTTTACTTTGTCCACATCATGCTTCATGAAGTTATATTAATTAATTCAAGATATTTTTGTCATTATTCTGATTTTGGTGGTTTTGACTGATTTTGCGTTCATCTGCTCAAAGCTTTAAATCAGACACACATTTTTAACCTAAATGTTACGATGATGCACGATGGTGAGTCTTGCACGCAGTCTGCTTTCTCGAGCCCTGTATCAGTCCCTCCTCTCTTTTTCTCTTCCATAGTTCCTCCCAATCTGACTGTGCCACGGGGCAAGTCCCCATTGGTGGTGCGGGAAGGAGAGACGGTGGAGCTGGAGTGCCTTGTTTCAGGAAAGCCCAAGCCCATCATCCTGTGGTCACGGGCTGATAAAGAGGTACCGATGCCAGACGGAAGCATGCAGATGGAAAGCTATGATGGTGTGCTGCGCATCATCAATGTGTCTCGTGAGATGAGTGGCTCCTACCGCTGCCAGACCAGCCAATACAATGGCTTCAACGTCAAACCTCGGGAAGCCCTGGTGGAGCTCATAGTTCAGTGTAAGTATCCGGACTTCATAGTATTTCATTTTGAAGGAGATTTATTATGACGCTACAGCACTGTTGAATTGTGTAGTCTAATTGGCTAGAAGGTGTTGATTAATTTTCTGTCCCTGACCGAAGTGCTGGATGTAATTTAAATCATAGGTTTATATTAATGAGCTTGTTCTAATATGTTCACATGTATAATAACAACATGCACAGGGACAGCAAATGATTTGGATAATATGTGGCTGATAACAAATGAATAAAAAATGTGTTAGTAAGGCATCGATAGTGATACTCTTAATGGCCCAAAACATAGCTCATTCACTCACAATTATATTCATAAAACATGCTCCGATATCAGATGATACTCTGAGACATAAGACTAATGTATGTTGCCATACTAATGAACAGCCAACGTGAAGCAAAAGCAATCCGAAAGTATTTCATAAAGAATGCATTATTAGTGGCACACTGCTGCAATGATGCAAGCTAGGTCAGAAAGAAAGTTCACAGACAACAGCAGGTGAGTGAAACTAACAGCTCTTTCTCAGTATGTTGTTCTTGATGATTATCTGCTAGCAGACATTGACAACAGACAACAGAGATTCTGATGCAATGAAAACAAAAATGTACTTTACTTATAGCTGTACAGAAGCATTGTGTGATGCAAAACCCATTTTCTACTGCATCCCTACTCCATCCAAGATAACTAATACAGCCTGCTGATGCGCCTCATTTAAAACCCACTACATTATAAGGAGCTTGCTGAGTAGACTACATGCATGACAACACGTGCACTTTTAATAGCAAAGGCTGTATATGCTGTAATATTCATTTCAGATCATCATGGGGGAAACTGTTTATTTACCCACTGTCTTCTGTCACATGTTTAGCTGAATGGTTTTATAATTACAGCTGGCAGATCTCTGCACACAAAACAGGCTGAGTAATGAAGAGTGCTTGAGTGCAAAGTGACCTGTTCCTGATTCTGCTGGTTGTTGGCTGCTATACATCCGGTCAGTGATGTTAGTGGCATCTTCATGGCAATTTGGTAATGAGTTTTGATCATTAATAACGGCTGATGTAGGTCAGTTGGCTGGAGGGGCATGATGTTCACTGAGGGATTTTGTAGATCTCAAACTAGGCTTATTCCTTTAATTATTAAACAATTAATATCTCTAAAAACAAAATTTGTCTCCTCATAACTCATAATGTTGCCAAAATGGAGCAAATCAAAATGAACGTGCCAGTAGCAAATATGGAAATGCAGCAGAGACACAGCTGGTATCAGAATCAGGAGCAACAAGTACCAAAAAAATGTGAATTCATTATCAATCTGGAAAAAATGGCATTGTTGCTTCCCTACATATTATTATTTGTATGGAAATGTTTTGCATCAAGACAGAGGGCTTTTTTTTGTATACTTATTTGATTATTATTATTATTATTATTAGTAGTAGTAGTAGTAGTAGTAGTAGTAGTAGTAGTAGTAGTGGTAACTACAGGAAAAGGGAAAAAGGGCAGTTGGTGAGGGAATGATTATAAGGATTAAGAACTAACATGGCTGTTGAACATTAAATGTAACTGTTAGAAAGATTCTCTGTGGTAAAAGCAGAATAAAAAGCACTGGATTGTGGAAAATAATCCACTGATTAATTTCCTCAATCAGTATGCCCTGTCATGTTTTATTCCTTACTTATTGAACGCTTCCTTGGTATTTTCAGATGACATTTAAGTTTAAGAATTTGCTTTAAAATCCAGCTTTAGTTTGTTAGTTAGTTAATACCCTACGTTTAACCAGGATAAAATCTCATTAAGATTAAATCTCTTTTATAAGAGTGACCTGGCCAAGAAGACAGCAATTTAAGACACAACATCAATTAACATATTAACCCTCCTCCATCTGCAGAGGGAAGAGAAATAATGAATAATGAATTAAAAATAACAATACATAATAAAAAACTGTTAAATTTCGCACAGCAACATGGCTGTACTCAGTTGTGCCATAAATTCAACCTGGGAAGGGAGCACCATAAGTTTTAAGTTACTATAACAGCAGCCTGCCTTGTATTACACTGTTGGCCTGCACTCCTGCGTTAGGGCTGAAAGCCCTACAACATATACACGATTACATACAGTGTAAACTGTGTACTGAGTGAAGCAGCAACGGGCACTTATAGTCAACTGAGTGCAGAGGCTAGGTTCCTCCTGTCCACTGTCATGGCAGATTGATGAATGAAGTGTTCCAGCAGTTTGATGAATCTCAAACAGAGAGAGCTGGTTCCTTTATTAAACACACAGTACATATGATATACTATCAAATTTGCACTTACTGCGGTGCCAGTAAATACATGTTCTAGAAGTTAGACAAAGAAAGTGTGAAAAGAAGGTGGAAAATCTGTACAGTGATGTACAGTGAGTATGTATAACCAGAATATGTGTTAGCCAAGTTTTGGATCATGTTCATTTGTATTCACATAGATATGCAGAGTATATTTTGTCCGTGATATTCACAATACTGTAATGGCAGGCTACCAGCACTTTCTGTCAAGGCAGGCCTCAAGCTTAGAGAACGGCATTGCAGCTGCTGAAAGTACATCCAGATCTCTCTCTTCACTGCACTTCATTATGCTGATGCATTGTCACTACCAGCACTGGCAGAATTTTCTGTCTTCTACCTAGAAGAAGCAGACACTTCTGCTGCTCACTTCACTCCCTGCTGTGCCAACAGGGTGTAGACATCATGCTGCTGTTAGGGCAAGGCTCATCAAGTGGTTTCCCAAGATGCCCACAAACAGTTTGGACATTAGACAAGTCCGTCATCAATCTCCGTTTCTGAATTTGAACTAAAAAAAAAAAAATCATGGGATACTGTGCATTCAGAAAATCAACAATGCTGCATACCAAACAGGAACAAGAAGTCTTTTCTAATAACACAGTGAACTGTGACGAAAATGGTAAAAACTCGATACTTGAATTATCATCACCCAAGGAGCTTTTATCTCCCAGTGCAGAATTATCAATACAAAATAAGTCTTATTAGGTAGAAACAAAAGATTAAACATGGTTGTCTATATTATACACAGTGTCTTGGAATCCACCTTTTTTAACTGTTCAACAAGAAAAAAAACGGAAGGTGAGTGCTATGTAGCAGGGAGTTTTAATTGGCTACCCACATGGGGTCACAGACAAGGCGCGTCAAGGTGAGCCTTTGTATTAAGCCTGCTTCCACCACATCGAAAAAAATATAGTGCAATTGCGACTGTATATATTTTAGAATTGCAACTTTATTTCTCACAAATTTTAGAAGAAGAAGCCTTTATTTTTGCCGAACATATATTACAGCACAGTGGAATTCTTTTCTTCACATATCCCATCTTGGAGGTTGGGGTCAGAGCACAGGGGCAGCTATGGTACAGCACTCCTGAAGAAGAGAGGGTTAAGGGCCTTGCTCAGGGGCCCAACAGTGGTAGCTTGGCAGTGCTGGGGCTTGAATCCTGACCTTCCGATCAACAACCCAGAGTCTTAGTTAACACCTTGCAATTCTAGCATTACTTCTCACAATTACTAGTTTTCCAGTCAAATTTCTGGATCATTGTGTTTGTCTTCGCAAGTCAAAAAAAATTTTTTAAAACAAGGCACCAACAAACTCTTTAATTTCTCTATAAATATGCTATATTAGAACAACACGCATCAGCTAGTCAAGACAAGGAAAACCAGATGCTAGCATGCGCTTGTTACCTAAAGTTATTTATTGTGAGGGGAAAAGAGTCAGAATTGCAAGTAAAATAAAATCAAAATCGTACAATATGATACACAGGTGGGAGAAAGAAATGACAGAATTGCGAGATGTTCACTCAAAGGTGTTGGAAATAAGTCAGAATTGTTAAAGTTAAACTCGTAGTAGGGAGGAAAATGGAAATGTGAGATGTTAGTTCCGTATTGCGATATGTAAACACATGATTATGAGAAATAAAGTCACAAATCTGAGATAAAGTCATTTTTTTCTCCATGGTGGAAACAGGCTTCTATAAGGAACTATTTTTGAAGTAAACTATTTTTAGTTACCTTTTAATATACCATTAAAGTGAAAACACACATAGCTTGTGCTCTACTGTTTTTCTCTCCATGTCTTTCAGCTACAGAGAGGAGTATGATGCTTCACTGTATAAGTACAATTTCAAAAAATTGAAAGTGCATTTGTAAAGAGAAGAGCTCAAGAGCTGCCCTGCTAGGCACTGAGAGCTCCACTCGAATTCCCGTCTATAGTCGAAGCAAGACTGTCTTACACATTCATCCGTGAGTTACATTGCCACTAATGGCACCAAACAGCCGCTCTAAACCCACACTACAGCGAAGGCACATGCTTAGAAAGAAGAAAGTGACGGTCTTCTTCGCGTTTTGCATATATGAGACCCCTTGGCCACCTCATTCATTCCCCACTTCCCTCTTTTAAAATGTAATTTTAAAACATGGCTTAACGGCTAATTAACAGCCAGCTAATTTATTCTAAGCCGTGCTTATTCGATGTTCATTAATGGAGATTTCACCTGAAAAGAAGAAGCAAAAATTCAAAGCAATAAGCCAATCACTTGTTGATAGGAGATAAAAGAGCTAAAGGGAATGTGATATGTGTGAGATAAGGATTTATAAAATATCAGCGAATAAGCCTCTTGTGTCTCCAAGAAGTTAGAGTGTGCTTTCTGTAACTTAATCTAAACGTATTATGTCTCTAAGGTCTTTCTGTCATCATGATCTTGTCATATTCTTTGACTTTCAGATAATTGCATATTATATCAGTGATTTTTATCTGGATGAAGATACATGAAAAGTGACTTTTGAAACTTGCACACTGTTTATTACCCCTTTTTTCATTTTCTCTGTGAAGATTTAGTACCTTTCTGTCTCTGTGAATAAATCTATCAATATACTGCAGTGACTCTGCCCTTGTCCAGCTCTGTTCACATCTAAAATAAGAGCCAACGTAAGTGATTGTTTAAGAGTGTATGAAGTGTCTATTTCTGTCTAACCAGTGAAAGAGTGATTCTGTGATTCTGATTGGATTTTTCCCTTCCTCCTTCGCCCCATTCCTTTTCTATGTTTGGCATTGGACTCGCATCTTTACTAAGCCATTAATGACTGCGCTCTAAGCAAAATTAATGACATTTAGATTGGCACTCAAGAGCGACTCCAATGCATTTTCTCTAAATTGAACGCGATTATGCACCGTTGACAGAGCAGATCAAAGGTTAGCAGCTTTGTTTTACATTGATGCAGTTCCTGGATTGTTAACAAAGAATTAAACTGTCAGGCAGATCGTACTCCTACGGCATCCTTTTTGTTGGTTAAATCCTAAAACTACCATACGTTCTGGGAATTTCCTTAATGGCTGATTAAATTGGTAATTTCTTTATTTTCATGTCATTAACATGATGCACACGAAGCTCTACTGCCTTCTGACGAAAGTTTCAAATGACTTTTAAATGATTTTTTAATGTCTCCTTCAGCTGACTCCTTTGTATCTCACTGCAGTCTCGACAGAAACAAAAGATCTGATAATTCCCTGATCTGACTTTTCACGTTGTATCATTTCTATAATAGTAGTATATAATGCAGTGTATATATTCTAATGGCATCTGACCTCTAGTGTAACAAGGTCGAAAAGTATTCTTTTTATTTGTCACATACAAAACCATACACAATATGACATGTAGTGAAATGCTTGTATGACTGTCTTCCCATCACAGAGTTAACTAATTGCACAGATTAAGGACAGAAATAGTAAAAGAAAAAAAAAGAATAAAAATTAAAATTAAATAAAGTAATGTAAGCAGGATGAATACAATTATTTAAAGGAGTTATATTACAGTATAGTTGCAAAATAGGCTTTAATTCACAGTTTAGCCCCACCCCTTACTTTCCAGATTTGTGTTTGTATGGATGCTCTGATAATCTAATTACATCATTGCTTTAAACATTGTTTTATATGTATTTTTTCTTTGAATTCATGTTTATATTGTGTTATTGTTCCCATATATTAGATTATTCTCAAATTTTGTCCTGATTTAAGTTTCTGTTTGTGGGATTATACTTGAGTCATGTGTTCATCTCAATGTGCCATTTTTATTTTTACAGACATCCTAAAAATTTTAATAAGTATTTCTGGTTTTCATTTCATCAGAATTAGCAAATCAGCCCTACTCTAGATGTTGAATCTCACTAATTCCATCAAAAACACAAACACAGAGATGAAACCGGTTACACCGTGACAAGTAACATCACACTTTTCACTGCAGCCTTTTCAACTTTGCTTTGCATTCTTGTATTTGAGCATGTTTGATTGACTAAAGAAAAATACAAGAGACCTCCTGTATCTGTGCAAATTCAATTACCAGTTGCCCTAAACCACACACCAAATGAGTGCCTGGGAACTAAAGAGAGCAATAAAATAAAAGAGGAAAGATTTCACAAGACCCAGTTGCTCTATAAAAGAGTGGCTTAATTAACACCTTTGAAATAAGGGCCCCATTTGTCATCCAGGTATAGCCTGCTTGAGTTGGTTACAGGTGAGAACACAGTGAGACGAGGCTCTGGACTAAAATTATATGAAAGCATTTGTATCATCATGGTGAAGCTGTTTTATATTTAACATTTGTCTTTTTGTCACCCTTTTTTTTTTAATTTGCAAAAAAATATCTAATTGATATAGCCAAGCATTACAGTGGGTATAAAAAAGTCTGCACAATTCTATATATACTTTTTCCACTTTAAATGGAAAAATACAGTGATTCTGATACAGAAACCAACAAAAGTAAAGCGCAAGCCAAACTGAAACATTTTAGGAAAGGTATATAAACCTTCTTGCATAGTTGTACACATGCTTTTAATAACTGAACATGTGACTGCTCAGAATGGACCAATCACATTCAGACACAGAAGGTTCAGAAGCACTTATCATGCATAAAGCTACTTCTGATTGATATTTCTTGGTTTTATCTGACTGCTGAAGCTGTGATCCTTAAAGAGGTAACAGTCATGTACAGGATCTAATCGTAGAAAGGTATCAATTAAGAGAGAGGGTCAGACCTCAGGACTGAAAGATTACACCATGGAATACTGTGAATACCATCATCAACAAGTGCAGAAATGGGCCAAAAACAGGGTGTTCCTCTAAAATCGATGAAAGAACAAGATGACAACTTACCATCGAGGCTGCCAAGAGGCTTACAGCAACATTAAACGAGCTGCAGGAATATCTGGCACGTACGGGTCACTCCCTGCATGTGTAAACAATCTCTATATCCAGATCACATTAAAAGAGGAAAATGAGCTGGCAGGATTTATCTTGGTTTGCACAAAAGCCTGCAATTTTACTATGTCTGCGTAGACTTTTAAACCCTATCGTAAATCGTTAGTACAATTCACTTTTGGTGTCATTCATGCTTTCATTTCAGCGAGCATTTAGCTAAAGTGCAAAAGGGACAGACAGCAATTTCAGGTACAACAGAAAACCTTGTGTGAAAGGATGTGCGGTACACCTGCGCCATTTTTCTGAGGTTTCAATTTTCAGGTTTTGTTTTGCAGGCTATGGGATTGAGTCAACGCCAGAGACGTGTGAGCAGCTCCCTTGTTTCTGCTCATCACCCAGTGCTTCCCACTGAATAAGTGGAGACTTTCTCAGCTGGCGGACTTCCCCAGTCCGTGAATCTCTCAGTGCCAGTCCACTGAGGCTGCTTTCCCTGGCTGTGTCGTGTGAGCCCAGCGGGGGAAGCAGACGCTCGCCACGCCACAAAGCCGCCTTTAGTAACTCGATCAAGGGCCAAAACGCAGCTTTCTGAAGCAAAGAACATTACAGGCATGTAGAAATGGCTTCGGCGAGTCAACGGCTTTGATGTGAAAAAAAAAAAAAAACCTTTCTGCCCAGACAGCGAGGTGTAGTGCATCTTGTTGAGAAAAAAAAAGTCACTTTCATAAAACATAGCCACAGTCCAGCTGAGAATATTCTTCCTAAAAGAAGCCTGAGTGCTGAAGTATTTCTTTTTGTCTGCCAGGATCCAATTTGAGGCTCATCAGTGCGAAGCAGTTCAGTTGTTTGCAGTGCTTCATCCTGTTCTCTTCTTTCGAGCATGCTGTGAATCAGATAAGCCTATGCTGTGAAACAGGAGAGGGAAAGTCCTGTAATGTTTTAAGTAAACCACTCTTGCAAATTTGTTTGTGCATTTTGTGCTCGACAGAAAATGAAGCATGAACGGCTTAAATGAATCAAGGAAATTTGTGTCCTACGACTATTTGAGTAAACTTAACCGGTGGTACTTTGTACTGCAGACCTGGACAGTCCACGTTCCGACACACTGCCTACGTGCATGTAATCCAGACACACAGACTCAGACACACTGCTGTGCAGATTTACATGGGGGCAATTATGGCTTTGCAAAGAATTAGCCAATTAGCCAAACATAATGAAGCCCAAAAAGATTAAGGCTGATGGATTCAATTAAAAAAAAAAAAAAAAGATAACCAACCAGTGAACAACTTATTCATTATCTCCACCTTGTTCGATTAATCATTATTTATTCAAATTCTCCAATTTTCTTCTGTGCTTATTGAACCAATAGCATATCTTTCTTTTTTTTTTGTCAAAAATCTAGCGCATGACTTGGCTTAGAGGTGTGAACAACCCCAAATTACTCGCATCAAAAGACCCAATCACATGTTGTCAACAAATAATGAGTGGAATTAAATGATTATTGTTCATAATTAATTTTTCTCCCCACCATCTATTTAAAAAAAAAAAAAAAAGAGCAGAACAGATTCAGCCTTTTCCGAAACTTGCATTACAGCCTTGGACGTGTATGAAATAATCTATTAGCTCCAGTGTAGTAAATTTTAATGACTTCATTTTCATAGAACAATATTGAAATGATCAACCATGTTGAATGGCTGAAAAGGTCAGCATACGTGTGTGCGGTAAACAAAGTCAGGAGCTAGCCTTGGACTGAATAGTTTATATCCTAGTCAGATTGAGGCATATATTAGATTGGAGGTACGGATTATGCACTTAAGATGATATATAGGTTGTATTTAAGATTATAAGCTGTCTCATCGTTGTGGTAAAATTGACAAATGGTAAAAATGAATTTGTGTCGTTCATCATGAGGAAAAAATATCAGGTGCAAAAACATGGTGTAATTAGTTAGGCTTAATTTACATTTAGAAATTAGGTGGCTTGAGTTACCCAAATTCCTACAGACTGATTGAATTAAACAAGTAATTTGCACCAAGAGTTCATTAGTGGTGTAGTTTGAGCAGTGTGTATGAATTTATTTGTATACACCCTTATAACCTGTATATACTGTACACTGTACAGCCAAAAGTTTGTGGACATCTGATCATCTGTTCTAGTTTAAGATTATTTAAGATCCCTTTGCTCTTGTACTAAACTCCAGAAGTCTTTCCAATAGATTGTGGGGATTTCAGCCACAAGATCCAGACCTTGATGTTGGCTAAGGAGATCTGGGGTGTATTCTGTGTTTCATTTCATCCTGAAGGTTTTCAGTGGGGTTGAGGTCAGGGCTCTGTGCAGGACACTCGAGTTCTTCCACTTTTTCAACATTGACAAAATCTTCAATTGTGCACAGCAGCATTGTTTTACTGGCACAGGATTGAGCCTCTTAGTTTCAGTGAAGGGAAATTGTAATGCTACAGCATACAAAGACATTCTATACAATTGTATGTTTCCAACCTTGTTGCAAATTTCGAGGAAGAACCACATATAGGTATGATGGTCAGGTGTCCAGAAACATTTGGCCATCATTTATAGCTCACCCTTTTACTTGGTGCCAAACAGTAATGAAAGTATATAATACATTATTTAAATTTTCAGATTACAGCCATGCAGATAATTACAGATTGCACACTTGTTTTGCTGTTGAAGACTCTTGTGTGCTTTTCTGTTTTCCGCATTATTATTCTTCATTATTCTTAGTATTCCTAAATCCCACAATGGCCTCTACTAGTAAACACAGTAACACTGTTTTTTCACAGACTGGTGACAAAACACCACTTCTGCCTCTCAGCATCTCTGAAATGTTGTTGTTTGAAGCAGTTTTTCTCTCAGGGTCAATATTTCAGCATCATCATAATCAGAAGAACAGATGGCTCACATGTGCTCTTGTTAAAAATTTGTCCTTATTTGGTCACAGCATTTCCATGGTTTCAGTGTGATATCAGTCTCTGTGCAGTGGTATTAAAAACCGATTCCGCTTCTTGCTATTTTTCACTACTATTCTCAGTTAGATGTGATGATTGGAGCATTGATTCTGTAGATTGAGAAGTTTACTTGAAATTTATGATGTGCCTTTATTATTCTCTCCATTTTTTCATCCACCATTTTCTATTTTGATATCAGTGAGGCTCTTATTAAAGGCAACACACTTACTCCGTGCAGTCGTTCACAAATTTGCATCCCCCACAAAGTGTATTTATTAATATACAGAACTGAACTATAGGGGGCAAAATAAAATGCCCCTCTGGATACATTTGGTCCTGTGCTCATCAGCTTTACGCTGTCCTCCAGCAGTGTTTAAGTGACTCTCTCTATCTGGCCTTATGTTGATGTGAAGCAATTAATTTCAGACTATTTAAGACTCGGTTGTTTGTTGCTTCTTCCCCTCACTGTTTCAGCTGCATTATTTCCCCCACTGTGACTTCTGTCCAAGCCTGTCAGATTGGCACATGAAAGGCAAGTTAATTAGCCAAAGCTCTTTGAGTTCATCTATGCAGCCTGCATTATTCTGAGACTGCTAAGCAGACAAGCATCACAAATCAGGACTTATGCCATCATATCCACAGACAGGTTAAACAGATAATTTTTTGATTTTTGTTTTTTCCTTATTTGATTACTTTTGGATTTTTGAGTAAATGTTTAAGGGCTTTTTTTGAATCGATCATTCAAATGCTATAAAGAATGATTAAAAGATAATTAGCATGAACCAGTCACAATGAAGTGAGTGACTTCAGCTAATTTCTCTCAGTGATGTATAAATAGTAATGCACTATATTTCTATGCTGTCACATCCTGAGCCTCTTCCTGTGTCTGTATGCAGATCCCCCAGCTGTGGAGCCCGTATCGTTGGAGGTTCGTCAGGGTTTGAGCCGGCCAGTACCGATGACCTGCCGTGTTCTGCGTGCTCACCCTTCACGGGTGTTGCGGTATGAGTGGCGTCTGGGATCACGCCTGCTGCACGCGGGCCACTTCGACACAAGCGATGAGACCGAGTACTCAGTGCGTAGCCTGACCCGTGACGGCTACGGAGAGTACACCTGCGACATCATCAATGAGGCTGGAGCTGGCCGCTGCACCTTCCTGGTCACTGGTAAGAGCACTTTTCTGTCTCTTAGGTGCACATATATATTCATGAGCTATAACTTTATCGTGTGTATGATGATGTACGTTGGTGTGAGACTGAGCCTTTAAATGTGTATTTCAGGAACAGTCAGATGTCCAGTTAGGAAATCATGGCTTCCATAGATTTAGAGAGTCTTTAGAAAAAGTCTAGGTCTCTCAAAATAATACACGGTTCCTGCATACATGGTTGTTTAAATGTTTTAAAGAAATATTTACCTTTCTCACTCAGCAGCAGGAAATCATATAGGTCTGTGAAATAATGACGAGAAGCAGCACAACAGTCACCCACCGTTCATTCATTGACCATCAGTAAGCACTTTATCCTGATGAATGTCGCAGACAATATTTCATGAGTGCCAGACATTAGATGGGAATTCACTCTAGGATGCTAGTCCATTGCAGGGCAACACACACACCCCTTATCCAGAGCAACTTACATTTTATACAACTGAGCAATTGAGGATTACTCAGTAACTTAGTGGATATGGGCTTTGACCTCACAACCTTCCGATCAGTAGTCTAGCACCTTAACCACTAAGCTACCACATCCTCGTTCACATGCACATTCACACCTACTTAACATAGCTAAACCAGCTACTGCCAGGAGAAGGATGGAAACAAGAAAACCTGTAAGAAAACCACAAAAACATGAGAAGTATAGTGAAATCCCACACAAACATTGACCTGATCTCAGTAGTAACAGGGATCATATCTTAATCTTAATCTTAATCTAAATATCTTAATAAGTTTGCCCACACACATAGCACATGCACTTAGGTGAAGAGAAACAAAGAACCTTCCCATCATCCCAGTTAGTTGCATATGGTCTAAATGCTAAATACATTTTAGGAACTGACAGTGTATGTGTACTGACACTGTATATGGCTTTTTGCACTGAACTCTCAGGGTTATTGTCGCTCTATAGACCCAGTTAACCCCGGGTATAGAAACGTTTCACACTTGTAATATAAAAGCAGGATTAGCAATGATTATTTACCCGAGATGAAATGAAATGAAACCTTCTCTGAGGGGATAGCAGCGCTCTTGATGTGTTAACCCCACATTGTGGTGCCAAAAGTGTACAGTGATAAAACAATACGGTGTTAAAATGTTACGCTAAGCTGCTTAACAACAAACACCAGCATGAAAACCCCTGACCCTTATTGTTTTACACAACTAAATTTGTCTTGCTTAAAACAGCCAAGGAGGATTTCCGTAGTGACATTTTTTCGCTCTGATGTGAAAGCGTGACACAAGCCGTTATTTAAACCGGTCCTGTGCTGTATTTATCCAATCATGGATGTTGACAACACACATATGCAAATAACCCAAGGTTTAGGAATGTACAGTGTGAAACGTCAGATTATGAATGGCCAGGATTAAGTGTTAACTCCAGCTATAAGTATGAGACACATGAACCAAGATAACACAGGATTTCCGTTCAAGTTTTCCGGAGTTTACAATGACCCAGGGTTCAGGATTTTCATGTGTGAAAAGCCCTGATCTGTCTAAGTCAATGTCAGTAACTTGGACAAGCTACTTGCATTTATAATTAATGCAAAACAGGTGCAAATTCCAAAGTACGCAAGAATGCATTAGGTCTAAAAAAGTAAACTAAGCTAAGGAGATATACAAATATCTTAAGGGAGCTGTTATAATAATTTGCACACTTTATTACAGAGAAATGGAAAGCTGGTATGTTATTCCTCCAGCATGCTGTCAAATGATGCACTAGAACTTTTCAATTCAGGTATTATGGAACTTGCCTGAGTCCAACACTGTCAGCCATTCAAATGCAGGCTGACAAAGTAAGTAAGTAAACATAAGTAAACTCAAAAATCTCCAGCTTTAGTCAATCTGAGCAGACTCTTTACATGCACAAGGTGGTGGTAACACAAGTGGTTAAGGCTCTGGGTTTGATGAGTGGAAGATGGGGGTTCAAGCCCCAGTACTGCCAAACTGGCACGCTGGCCTCTGTTCCAGGGGCACTGCATCATGGCTGACCCTGCATTCTGACCCGAGGATGGCATAAGAAAGTTTTTCACTGTGCAGTAATGTATATGTGACAAATAAAGGCTACTTTAACATATTAGATCATGCTTTGTTCAAATGATGTGTTGTTTAAAGCCCATGAGTATGAAATTATCGACTCTGCACCACATTTGCGTTTTATTGCATATCCTTATAAAAAATAATTATAGGATAATAAGAAATAATTATATAGAAAGGAAATTTGAAAGAATATTATTCACATTAACTGTCAAAAAATGTAATTGTATCAAGTGAAAATATGTTTGCTTTCCATAAATGTGTCTAAAACATCTCCCCAGGAGATTATTATAAAATAAGTATAAACCTATTAAACCAAATTAGTTGAATTAAGCCACCAGTAGAACAAAACGATTAGTAGCTTTAATAGTGATATGTATCATAGGATTTTATGGTTGTTTCATAATAAAAAAAATATATTAAGATCCTTTTATTTTTTGTTGTCTTAGCAGGTGAATAATCCAGTTTATGCAGTAATAATATATACAGTAAATAATATACTAGCATTGGTGATGCTGTCACACAAAATATTTGTCTCTAGGTGTGCATGTCACTTACTAAATGCTATTTTTAAACCAGAGTGACCTACTTTTTTAGAAAAACTGTATTTATCCATTGCTCTGATGAACTACAACAGGATAGTGATCTTCTTTAATAACTCGGTGCTGAAGGATCATTCATTTTCATGTGTGTGTGTGTGTTTAAAAATTCTATTGTATAACTAAGTTGAAGTACATTGATGTTTACCAGATGTAATACAAACCAGTAGTATAATAAGATTCAAGGCATTTGCATGAAAAAGTTCATTATAAGACTTTATAAATACTTGTATTTTATAAACACCTACACATCAGATTCTGTACAGATACTTTAAAGATGTCTGTAATCTGTTTTTGTTTCCAGTGCTGACTCATTTCTCAATTTCTATGTTTTTTTTCTTCAATCTCTCTCTCTCTCTCTCTCTCTCTCTCTCTCTCTCTCTTTATAGATGAGGATATATATATAAACTCTGCATTTATTCACTTGGAAGCATAATTTAGTGGTATAACACATAGCATATTTGTAATGTTGGTTGGGTTATAAGCCACTTCCTTTTTTTACTCATCTTCAGAAACACACACTCCTGCAATGACGTCTAGAGCACAGCACAGCAGGAGTTGTGACATTTGAAATCTGCTGTGCAGGGAAATTTTTTTCTCCCTCTAACCAATTATGGTTCAAAATTGTTCTAACTTTAATTCCTGTCAAGATGCAAGGCTTTAAAACCCTGTCTCATTTCTTACCCTCTTGTTTTTGAATGTACACTATTAATGTCATGCTGCTTATTATAAATCAGCAACTTTTCAACTGCTAACTAAAACTTTTTGCAGTCACTTCTGCGTCTGCTTATAGCAGCTCTTCAATGTCTTACGGATCTACACTGAAATCTTTCACGTTTATTTCATAGTCCATATTGTTGTACAGTTTTCTCAAGTGATACGATAAATTGCCAAAGTGTATTTGAGGCAGTAAACTGTTATTTTATTTGCTATGTGTTTTTAGCTGGAAAGCTCCCTATGGAGTGATGTGAATTGTTGCTGGTCCAGATGTTTTTTGTTTTTTTTTTCTGTGTGGTTATCCTGCTGTTTGTTCCTGTGCTGAGTGCAATTTTGAATGATAGTATGTTTGCTTTAAATGTCAGGTTGCATAAAATCTGCTATAATGCTGTTAGCAACCTGCAACTAGCCACAAAAAGCTTTCAAATGTAAAAGCACATAGTTGTCTGATTTGATATGTGTTCTGGTGCAGGAGTGGACTGCTTTTTTCTCTCCAGTACAAGACACATAACTAAGGATGGGAGGTCACCATCTTAATAGAAACCACTTCCACAACCATTTCCTTTCAGCCAGGAATAAATATTGTCAGCATTGTCAGCGCTTTTGCAAGACAGAGTAATTTATTACTGATGAAGGAGACAGAATTAGCTACGTTGCTACTGCCAACTTGTGCAAATAATAGAAAGCTTGGAACTGTTTGAAAGACTTGGAGTGCATAATGAATCAAGTTGATACATATCTAAAAGAAACAAAGGAGAGGATAGGCACTTTTTATCATTCAATCGATCAATATGAGACAAATATTGCGTGTTTATAGTGTTATAACTTGACTTTCAAGCAGCTGAATGGCTTGTCATGTACCGTAAAATGCTAAAAAGTGATGTAATGGTAAGAGTTCTTGCTAATACTCAATAATGCTAGATGAGGCAGGAAATATGGCAGGGTTGTGTGTACATGGGGTAATGGGGGAGGAGTTAAAGAGTTTGTGTTCTTGACTTTACCTACTGGATTGTGACTGGTTTTGACAAATCTTGCCTAATTCTCCTTTAACTCCAATAAATAAATCAATGTCTTTTTTACTCACTTTACTTAGCAGACATTTCAGACAGTCAGTATAAACAAACTATTTTATGGCCATAAGTCTGATATAAAATTACTCAGGAAACTGTTGGCTTTCAGTGTGAGACATTTTTACCACTTTTGGGATAATCTTAGACAGGATTTTAGTGGTGGAAGATAACGGCCTCACATTTTAGGTACTTATGAACAAGCACTTGGGGCATATCAGAGAGCATCTCCGAAAAATGGGTTTAATATCACTATTTACTTTGGAGGTTTGTTTGAAAAAAAAATTTTTTTTAGCTTTTTTGGGGGGAATTTTCCTTAGTAGTCTGGGCAAAACAGAAATACCTATGAAAAGCTACAAATTCTTAAAGCTCAGTGTCAATTTTCATATAGGCCTGCTTTTAAATTCATATCACGCTCCGCTGTGGAGTGTAACATGGCAGAGTAATTCAGTGCTAAACATGGACACCCCAAAACAGGCACAAATTCAGTTTTTTGGCCTCTGGTATAAAGAGTTAAATAAGAATTATTTTTATTTATTTAAAATACATCTCAAACTGGTAGACAATTATCATCACCCCAGAACAGTCTTACTTTGCCAGCTAGCTGAAAGTTATTCCAAACTACCCAACTAATGTCAGAGAAAACAAAAGCTGGCTAACATTTAAAAATATACTCAAACAAAGCTGGTTTACTAACCTTAGAGAAACGGAGAGAGCTGTCTCAGTGTTTGTTGTTTCTGCCCTGGATATTAATACTATCAAATATTAAGACTGTGATATTGGGTTGTAAAATCTAGCATTCTGGCTGGATGTTTGGTTCATCCCTTAAGGGGAATCTTTAATGTTTCTATCTAGAACGTGAAAACAGATGATTTAGCTTTTAGATTCCAAGATAAGATTCCAAGCAGAACCCATTTAGGAAACTGGAACAGTTGAGGAAAGTTGATTAAGATGATAAGATGATTCACTCTAACGCAGCTCTCCTTGTACTGTCACAGTCACAGCTCTATAATGAAGTAGATCTGTAACACTTATTAAGATGATCAAGATGTTTTCCAAAGCACTGCATTTCTGCCATTTAATAAATATACTTTATGAAATGCAGGATGAATAACATGTACGATGTTTCTAAAACTAGGCGCAAGTACGAGGAACAGCACTTTTCAGCCTTTCTCTCCGGATTGCCCTTTCATACGTACTAATCTTTCCTCAAGCCAAGTTATTCAATTTTCCATTTTATTCAGACTCACAAATTAGTTTTGTCAGTTTGCGTTCCTTATATCAAGGACCAGGTAATTGATAGAAAGAAATGGAAAGAAATGCACATTCAGCCACACAGCAACGACTGAAGGGAGAATATTTTCAATAAGATTCACATCAGCTGCATGTGCATTGCTTAATGCCAAATGACACGTGATGGTTAGGCAGGAGAAATAGCTGGGGCATTGGAAAATGAATTCATTTTAAAACCCCATGGCCAATGGTCCTGATATGAAGCACACTGGACAGAAAGAAGGAGTAGAATCACAGCCATTTAGAGTCCATCACGTCTTCCACACTAGCTCCACATGACAGAAAGAGATATGGATTGATGGCCACAGCAGTCATCTGAGAGCTCAAAGGAGCCGAGAGGACGCTGACTGTCAGGGCTGGCCTGCATTTGTTACATGATCCTGGCGCCACTGAAGCCTCTTCTCCTCCAGTAGTGTTTGGCTTTAAGGGCTGAATACATGGACCTCTCTGCACTGCTTGGCATAAATCAGAGCTGCCGTCCTGCGAGCTGTAGGTAAAGCCTGAAGCCCATCTCAGCAGCTTGCATTTATTTTCTTGCCATGGAAAGGTGGAGAGCTGACTTGCCACCGTTCAGCAGCTCTCTCCTCTCCCCATGCTCTGCCTTCCCTGCCATCTGGACACAAAGGCAGCTGCCAGAGTTAGCAGAGCCTACAAACTCCAGGGAGGGAAGTCTACTCCAGCTACTGATTAGCCCTAAAATCTGGCCCAGTTTGTAGGCGATGCTTCCCAAGAGGAGCTCCGCTCCTGTTCGCTGTAGGTATAATGGCTTCTGTTTTGTACTCACAGTAAGTGAGCTGAGGGGAAGAAATACTTTTAAAACAATGCAAATTTTTGCTGCCTGTGGACATTAAAAAAAAAGATATAGCAGACATCATGAATGTACATTTGAAGTACGCAAAGATCACAAGAAAAAACAAAGATGGTTAAAATTCTTACATTTGATTGTAATCAAAATATGGTCCAGAAGTCTCCAGAAGTCTGCTGGTAAAATATTTTTTTATGTTTTCATTTAATAAAACAATTTTCGTTACAAATGACATTATTGACAACTGGAGTTTTTGAAATCTTTTTGTGAATTTTATTTTTTAGTATTTTCTCCCCTTTTAGCTTTTATGACATGGTACACTCAAGCTGGCATGAACTCCACAAGTTTGTGCAAAACCTTATGATCCATTTTTAATCAAATCCACAGTAGTGTCATCTGATCACATGCTTCAGTAGCAATTAGACTTGAGGAAAATCTAAGACTCAGTTAACCAGTTAAATGTCCATTATTACAGATATGGGATAGGGACTTAAAATGGTCAAGATATTTCATATATAACATTTACTTTCTTGTTTCAAATATTTCTACATTTAAAAACCTTTTGTTTATTTCCATTTTTTTTTAAAAATCACAATGTCTCAGACCCACTGTATTTTATATTTCTTACAAGCAAATTTGCAGCAATTCAGCAAATAATAATTCACAGTAATCAATGTGAATTATTGATTTCATGTGAATTTCATGACAAATTGCCTTATCAGGAAATTGACTTTAATTCCCCTACTTCTTCTGCTTCCTTCCTCTCTTGGTCCTCTTTTGACATCAGAAACAGTAAGATAGGCAAAACCTATGAGTTGTGCCACAGTCAGTCGCTTAAACTAAGATCAAAAAGCACTCTATAAATCTGATTACCGGACCATGTGAAAGGCCAGACTCTGTATACACAGACCTGAGATCCAGCCAAAATCAGCCAGGGGCTGAGATGCCAGGCTGCGATGTCTGCAGAGTTTAAGAAGCTATTAATTTGCTCTTCCAGGATAACACCAATCACCTTACTCTAGTGTCAGTCTGTGTTGTCATTAAATATTTCTGCTTGGGTTTTTTTTGTTGTTGTTGTTGCTGTTTATTCGGCTCACCTTTAAAACTGTAGAAGCCCAGCAAAAGATTTTTACCAAATAAATGTATGAATTCTTATTTAATACTACCAGATACCACACTAAACCATGCACTGCTTGCTTGACTCTCAGCTGTTCAGATGCTTATTGGACTGGTTTGTGGCTTAACATATGTGATAACAGACAGTTCAGTTACTCGGAGTTGCATCATATTCATATCTATATGTATGAAGTACTATAAATGATTTAGATGGAAATATATTAGTTATTACAGATATTGTGAAGATCCGTAGCCAAAAAGCTGTGATATTTGAAAAGATACTATCTGCTCTAAAAGATAAACATGCTATTTTAACTCACTGATACATTCAGTGCCTTAAGGAATGATAAGCTGTTTGAGCATTTGATTAATGAAATTTTTTCCTGAGTAATTTTTAGAACAAATTAAAACATTTACTAAGAACTAAAAAATGCAATTAATCTTTAGAAATGTTCTTTTCATTTTAAATTTATGGTCCATTAAAAACACACACACATACACCAAGTTCAAATGAAAACATTGTTTCTAATCATTATAAATTTCATTAGTGGTGAGGGTACTGGTGGCTCAGTGGCAGGTTTCTCACCGACCATGCAAAAGGCCTGGGTTCGATACCCAGCTAGTGCCCAAACCCCAGCCACTGGATGCAGTGCCAGTCCCAAGCCCAGATAAAAATGGGAGGGTTGCGTCAGGAAGGGCGTCCGGCATAAAACCTGTGCTAAGTTGTTGTGCGGACCAGTTGGTCCACTGTGGCGACCCCTCACACATGTAGGGAGCAGCCGAAAGATCAACAACATAAATTTCATTAGTAGTATGTATTGTATAATACTATAATATCATAAACACATATTTGCATTAAAAGCCACAATGCTTCTGACTCTGTGTTAATGCCCAAGCGCCGTTGCGATTAATTTATCAGATGTGCTACAGATGTGGTGATGCACCAGACAGACAGAATAAGACACAGATCATTCTAATATTCCAGTTGTCCCTGATTCTGCTTTCCCAGTCGCTGCTAGCTGTACTAATCAGTAGTGAAATTTGAGTTGTGGATTTCCGTATGCAATTCAGTTGTTAATCATCGCAAAGACGAACAAATCCAGCTGAAAGCATTTAGAATCCCTGTAGCCATTACAGTAAACTTGGAGAAAATCACTCTGCAAAGCTGTGTGTATCTCTAAATTGATTACACAGACATTAACAAATTTGTGTACTAAGGTCACTGTCATGTTTATAGAAGCAGGTGAGTTGTGCTTTGAGACAACCCACAGTAACATGCTGGATTTGGCCATTATGACATGGGTACATTGTGGTCATAAAGGGATGTGCATGGTCAGCAACAATATTCAAATTAGCTGTAGCATACAGTCCTTGCTTAATTAGTATTAAGGGGCCCAATGTGTCTGAAAAAAAAATCCACATACCACTCATTATACCACCATCAGCACCAACCTGAACTGTTGACACAAGGCAGATTTGGTCCATGGATTCATGCTGTTGATGCCAAATTTAGACCCTAAGGTTTGTACTCTGCAGCAGAAATTCATTCTTCAGCTGTCTTCTTTCAACCCGTGTGCTTCAAATCTCTGTCCTTGGCTGACAGGAGAGGAACTCCTTGTGGTCTTCTGCTGTTATAGCTCATCTGCTGCAAGGTTTGTTGTGTTGTGCATTCTGAGATGCTTTTCTGCTCACCACAGTTGTAAAGAGTTCAAGCTGACAAGAGCCGGTCTGGCCGTTCTCCTCAGACTTCGCTTATCAACATTGTGTTTTCGCCAGGAGAACTGAGATCTGAATGAATTTGGTCAATTCAAGTGGTAGAAATGTCATAATTTTACAGTATTCTGTACAGTAAAAAAGAACAGCACAATCTAAATCTTCATGCATCAAGCATGAGTAGGTTTGATAAATACAGATAATTGCTGTTTTTGCAATTCAGGAAGCACAATACAAGTCATAGCTTAAGAAATCTGTTCTCAACTGATGTTCTTCTCTCTCTTTCTCTCTCTCTCTTTTACTCACTCACTTACTCACTCACTCACTCACTCACTCACTCGCTCACTCACTGTTTTGTTCTGCCATTTGGGATGTGCTTAGGTTGGTTCCTGATGGGATTGCGATGGCCCTCCTCCCAGGCTGCAGGGCTAAATCTGCAGATCATTAAAAAGTGTCTGGGCCACCACAGCCTCTTAATAAGTCATGGCTGACATAAACACTGCTGGCAGGTTTATGAGGCTGCTTGCAGAGATCAGCAACTTCACATCCCTCCATGTCAATGGCCACGCTCACTTCCCTTACAGCTTTGTCTGTGGTTTCGTCAGCACCTGTCATCAATACAATAACTCTCTGAAAGCTCTGACCAAGTCATCAGCTGTCAGGTTCTGGATATTAACAGCTAAGGCTGAGGCGCTTGATGATGCCGAGTCCCGCTGAAGCCAACAGTTTGTCAATGGTGAAATTTGAAGTTGTCTGGGGGGCAGCTGCTTTTTCATGTCGGTTCACGAACTGACCAACTTTTTAAAGTCAGCAATCAAATCTTCCATGTTTCCTCGGCAGGTTGTTTGTTTATTTGTTTGTTTCCCCAGACAGTACATGCATGACACTTGAAAGAAGGTGTACATTGTGCTTCATAATAATTGAAAATGTGATTACCATTTTAGCCTGAGGACCTTCACATCATTCACTGTGTTTGCATGCGGACTTAAATAAATAAATGAAGTAATATAGTGCTTCATAAACGTTTTATATAAAGATATAAAGATGCATACTATACTAAATACTGTAACACCTCTTAAAAGGTTTGATGATTGGTCAACACTTTATTAGAAACGTCCTATAGTTTATGAGTGAGCTTCATGAAAAGTAAGCCCAAAAATAATGTCCAAAAAATGTAAATGATAGGCAGTGAAATGTTTTTTTGTTTTTTGTTTTTTAATGACTGTCTGTGTTATGAAAATATAGTCAGATAAGAAAAAGTCAAAAATGGAATTTAAAATGTAAAATAAAATAAAATAGAATAATAATAAGGAAATAAAATGGAATTTTCTGTACCATAAATGGGATTAGTTGTACAAGGAAAATTTTGCCTGCACTGTAATGCAGTATTTAGTGTATTTTGTAAACTGAGCTGTGCACAAACATCTGCTTGAAGTAGTAGGTCCAGAAAAGTCCACACTCTGGATGTTCTATTGGTTGAAGATGTTCTCCTGGTTTTTCTGAACCTACGGTGGATCGCCATAACCACTGCAATGCTTAAGCTTTAACAATCCTCTCATTTAACCATTTCTTTAAATATTAATATATTAATGCAGTTATGTTAAAAAAGGCTCTATGTATTTTCAAGAACTAAAATTTGTCTGTTTTCATTCTACAGGAAAAGCTTATGCTCCAGAGTTCTACTACGACACCTACAGTCCGCTGTGGCAGAACCGACCTCGTGTTTATGGCTATAAGCTGCAGTGGACCCAGATGAACCCTGATACAGTGGACCGTATCATGGCTTATCGTCTCGGCATACGGCAGGTAAACAGTTATATATCATATAGCACTTTTAATACTAGATATTGTCACAGGGAAGCCTTATGAAAACTCCTGGTTTTCATTCCTTGTAAGGAAATTAGAGACAACAGTGGCAGAAAGGAGAAACCAGGCTTAATTCATGAGCCCTAATCATATGCCACACACTTTACACACGGAGTGGGCTACGATTAATGGGCCTCGTTTATCAAGTTGGATGCGAACCGATTTGTTCGTAAATCATTTGCACGAGCATAAGCATTTGCTAAAGAAATTTTGCATCCATGAAAATCACATAAATTCAGAATATTCTGTGCACATAAGAAGACTAAAATAAACCAGACTTGATCGACTTCTAATCACATAATTTGCATTTGCATGGATTATACCTTTATGGTGTGGTATATTTTAAATGTAACATAGTGTTGAGTTTTTTTGCTAATTTTCTTTACGTTAACAGTATTTATCCAGTGCGACTTCTAGAAGTTCTTTGTAGTCTCTAACAAAAACACATCCTTATGCTAGGTCATGGGGTCAGGGATTAGCCTCAAGAAACGTTTGTAAGAACCAGCCATTTTATGTTATTGCCATTAATTAATTGACTAATATGAAAAATAAAATGAAAGCCCATAAATGAAGACAAATAATACTAATCATTTGAAAGAAATGGCGGTCGTATAAACAAAGGATGGGCCAGTCTGTCTGAACATAGCGGTAAGCTGTAAAAGGAAGGAATATTTAGCGCTCTCTTACTTTTATTAACATTATGTATTATTAAATCCTTTTTATATTCGGTATGGAAGTGAGTAAAAAATAAAGTTTCTGTTGTATCTACATTGACTGACACCTAAAATAATGGATATAATGTTTGTCTCACTTTTGCAGGATGCTAGGCTTCCTGTGACCCTGTGCAAGTGTATTTAGAGTCGCAGGTTGGGCTTGAAAAAAAAAAAAAAAAAAAACAACATGAAAGATTTCTCAGGAATAGCAGAGCTGTGAAACGCATCTTCAAACCCATGAATCTCTCCCATTTTTCTGATATTGACTCAGTGCACTACAGCTTGAAGACAGTGAACATAGCTGTAATTAATAGTTCTACTTCTTTAGTTTCTCTCTCTATATATATTTTTTCTCTATCTTTCCCTGTCTCTCTTTATGATATGCTCATGACAGTGATTGAAGTCCCGGGTTTGAGTACTGTCTCTCTACCTATATTTGTCATCCTTCAGTGACACTTGAGAGATAGTGAACATTTCTTATATAGAGAAAGAAAAGTGGCAGCATAATTTAAAAGCACTATATGAAATGCTTATATATGTGTCTGTGTGTGTGTATGTGCATGTGTGCATATGTGTGTGCGTCTACTTACTAAAGAAAGCAGCAACATATTTTATACTTACATTTTCAAATATATATATATATATTACATATTAATAAATTATTAGTAATAGTAAATATTGTATTTACTATTGTAATAGTAATATAGTAATATTGTAATAGTAAATATAGTAAATATTGCTCTTGTAATCAGTGAGCTGTAATGAACTCTGGGCCCTTTGCACTCTTTGATTGTACAATCTGGCAGAGAGACGCACTCAACTGTGTCTTAGCTTTGCCAGAAAGCTGTCTAAGTCCAACTGCAGTGACTGGCTACTCGCCTGTCTGAGGTGGCCAGACAAGAAATTCAAAGAAACTGTCCATCCAAAGATGTTGAACCAAAAGATATAGGAGATCTCCAGTCTCCTATATGTGCAGACTCTCCTATATGACATACACACACACACACACACATTGATCACTTTAAATTGTGGTTTATTTTACATTTTTTAGTTCTACAAATATTCAGTATTTTTAACAAGAATTGCCTTTATGAACCTGAAATAATGCAGAAAGGTCAAAATAAATGTCATTAATTACATGGCTGGACTTCTTGACAAACCCTGTTCAGATGAGCTGAATTGTTACTGAGATGTGAATGTTTAGAAGGTAAAACAAAATAGCATTATTAATCATTTATCCTAATGCGGTAGACGCGACTCATAAAACATTGAACGCTTTGAGTAATAAGCATTAATTCTGTGTTAGGAGAGAGGATGCATCGGGTTTGGTATCTCAGAGGGACAAGAAAATATGAATCTAATTTTGTCCTTTGGCAATAATTACTTCATCTAATATTATTTTACGTGAATGATCTTTTAAATTGCTTTTTTAATTTATTCAACATGCTCAATACCCAAGATATTATGTAAGTACTTCTGTGTGAAAAATTTCCTGCAGTTCTCACGCGTAGTCGTTTTCTCAGGGGTGGCAATAATCATGAGGTAAATATTTGTGTTCATTAGGCTGTAATATTACAAGTATAGTTGGCATGAAATCTAGTTTTCTTCACCAGTGTAATGCACCAGAAAGAATAGTGTGAAAAGGATAAGGGGGAAGATGTACCTCAGGGGGCACAGACATCAAAACACAAGTATTGCAGTGAGTTAATAGTGAGTCAAAGCTCTGATTTTAGCCGATATAAATGGCGTGAAATCTCTGTACATGCGCTTATAAACTCATCTGCGTGCTGTCTGTTTCTCTTGAGATTCCGGAGCAGGGCAATTATAACCAGGCTGTTGCAACAGCATCTGAGTCTGTAGTTGTTTATAAGGCAGTGCAAACCTTTTTTTGTGAAATTCATCATGTCAGGTGAGCTCTTTTTCAAGTTTTTGTTCATGGAGTGAAATTTAAGGCTTCTTTTTGAGCAAAAATCTAACTCCATCCCTCGCTAACAGGCTGGAATGATTAAACATGAATGAGAACGCAGGGCTGGTGCAGTGGAAGGAGCTTCTTCGTAAATAAATAAATGTCTCCAACTCCCCAATACTCAACACTGTGCTGTAGCACGGCAACCAGAAGCCTCGCAACACACGTGGAGGGATGTGCTGCTATTTATAGCCCAGTGCAGCCTGTTCCTCACCGTTCCCCCAGAATCATTATCATTTTGCCCTCACCACGGCCGTTGAATTAATAGTGAAGGCTGCTGGGCTTTGCAGCTCTGTAATGGATGATTTTCTGTTATCTGCCGCTTTCCTTTCGTGAGGCAGGCATGAAGAGGAAATCGCTTGAAAGACTTGGACGCAGATCTCATGAAGTGACAATCAGCTTGACTATCTGATGCATTGGCCTCTGATGCATTTGTTTGTACCTTTTTCTTTCTTTTCCTCCTGA
Source organism: Hemibagrus wyckioides (assembly GCF_019097595.1). Lineage (NCBI taxonomy): Eukaryota > Metazoa > Chordata > Actinopteri > Siluriformes > Bagridae > Hemibagrus > Hemibagrus wyckioides. The sequence goes on along the minus strand of NC_080734.1, from coordinate 9,899,467 downwards.
CTGCATTGGCCACACCCCCCTCAATGTTTGCATTCCCCTCTCTTGTCCTTTTCCGCCAATCAATCTCTAGTGGATATCAGCACGCAAGGTTCAGCGAGTGGGATCGATATGTGCCACGGTAATTACATACGAGTTGTTTGGTTCAGGCACTGCCATTTCCGCGAAGGCACTTTGATTAGCGTTACGTTTTCTTTTTTTTTTTCCCCCCCGACTCCTCTGGCACTCTCTTTGATCAGATTCCTCTGTTCTGAGTTCTTATAAAGTTCTTATGAACCAGCTCATCAAGAAAACAGGATGACAGTCTGGGGAAAAAATGACTCGCATCGTCATTAGGACAGTTAAAGAGATGACTTAGATGCTATCTGAAGATAGAAACCGAGCCAAATAATAAGCTCCTATAAATCTCACTAAGACTAATTACGGCTAAACATCGCACTGTTTGTGCATGATTAACATTTGTAGGATAACTAATAGAATGTATTAGGAAACCATTGCAATCACATGGAATAGAAAATTTGGCTTAATTTAAATTTGATGGTGTGTTGCTCTTGCACCAAGCTTGGCGTTTAACACAACCATCTGCTCCCAACTGCTGTGCACACTCTTAAACACTCTGATCCAATTAATTCTCATTCCAGGCAGGAAGGCATGATTGGATGTGAGTGGCAAGTGAAGGTAAGGGCAGCCACTGAATTATGTGGGCGATTACCAATAACAAAACAACACTTTTTCCATTTACCTGGGCCCAGCCTAACAAAAGCTGTTATCTCCTCCTGCCTTGGCATCTTAACTTCAATTAGAGGTTTATTTCAGAGAGCTTTCACTGTATCAGCGCAGATTATTGCAAGCTGACCAGCTTTCTGCTCTGGAATGTCTGTTTATTCAGTGCCAAGCCTAGTGAAAGCAGGAAAAGATAATAAATAAATACATACATTATTTTATTTTTTGGAATGTTTTTGTAGAAAAGGTCAGAACGTTCAGTTTAATCTGATGGCACCTTATAATAGTGATGCAGCGAGCTAATGAGCAAAAGGCTTCAGCCGTCCTGAATCATGTGCTACACTGCAGGAATAACTCAAGCCGGCTGATGCCATCATGACTGATCAAATTATGAATTGCGAGGAAGGTATTACGCTTTTACCAGGCCATCCATTACTTCATCCATACAATCATTTTAAAGATGTAATCTAAATTGTTCCCATTCAGATTAATTGAATTCAGAGCAGTCATTAAGATTTTTGTGAAACTTCCAGCAAGGGAAAAGGGAATTAGCTTTTACTCTGGGAAAGGAAATCTTCCTAATATCGGTATTGCATTTTTTCAATTTCGGTATGATCATTTTTTTTCCAATGGGATTTGTGATTGAGTTCTGTAAGATTTATCTGGGAGGCTGTTTATCATGATGCAACTAAGCAAAAGTTATTAATTCCCAAGGTCTATATTTGGTGATTTGATTTAAGAATATTACTGTTGATTGCTTTTATATGAATTAAAATATAACATTGTGACTCTCTAGTCAGATTTTTTATTAAGATAACAGACAACCCAAAGGGAAAATAATAATAATAATTATTATTATTATTATTATTATTGGAGTATTAGAGTTGGACAGTACAGTTTTCTGAAATTAAAATATTTGAATACCTACAATTTATAATTTAAATCTAATTGAAAAAAAAAAAAAAAAAAAAAAATATATATATATATATATATATATATACATATATATACATATACATATATATAAAAAAAAATTTTTAAACGTATGTCTATCCCTTTTTTTTTTTTTTTTGAAAACAGATTATAATTGAGTTCACATCTTACCCAGAGAACAGCCTCTAAAATAGATTTTTTAGCTTTTTCTTTTACTTCTAAGTTGAGTCACTTCACATGCAGTGGCATGTGTTCATATTTAAATTCATGAATATTTGATTTGTAGACTTTGTGTGGTGAAGCAAGTGGAAACAATTAAAAAATAGAAAAAAAATAATGATTTTCCTATTTCAATTTGTGCTAAAATGCTGTTTTTTTGTATGTATGTTTCAAAAAACAAACAAAAATTAACTCAACATACACAGACACTATGATTAAATAATTACATAATATTTCTCATAGAGTAGTTCAGAAATGTTGTGTTTCTTTGTTTTGTTTTTCTTGTGGACTTTGCTGTGTTTATGTTCCTGGTCAGTTTAGACCACAGCTATAAAAGAGTAAACGGAAGTAAATGAATGTCAGGGATGGGATAGCACAATGCGGCACAGAGCAGTTTCGGCTGCAGGTCAGATTCGGGATGCTACAGCCTAAAGAAAGAGTCTTCTCCACAGGGTTAGAGCCCAGCTAGGGCTGTGTGATGAACCATTGTCTGCCATGTCTGATTAGAACAATTGATCTTGTAGTGATGCAGTATTTTTATATCCTCTAGCTGGAGACATGCCTCATGCTGTGCCTCTTTCTTGCCACAAGGCCTTGAACTTTATGCTGTCGTGACACACTTGTTTTTACATCACACTTTTTGGGACCCCATGGAGACAGTTGAGTAAATCTCAAGTAAATAAGTTGGTGCTTATGTGGAAAAAAGGCATAATTGTCTGGTCATTTTTACTGGAGAAATTCAGACACACATATACTGTAACTGCTGTGTCTGTGGTTTTATTCTCCACCAAATGTAGCACAGCTGTTTAAACAGCAGGAAATTAACCCAAAGGCTGAATTGCAAATTGGCTTCCTGTAATACACTATGTAGGCTGTGGAAGCAGGTACTGACACTATAGTGCACTAACTGTATATAAGGTTCAATTTGGAATGTTTTTTATTCGATTTATTTAGAGATTTTGTTATCATTTTAATAGTAAGCTAGACAAATTTAATAATGTTGCAAAATGCAGTCTGCAGAATACTTGAAACAAGAAAAACTAGATCAAATGAGCTCACCTCACTGTAATCAGAGCAATGATTTCAAACCAGGCACTCGTGTGGACTGTTTGCAGTTAACAAAAAAAACCTGAAGGGCTGAAAACATGTTAAAATTTCACACAAGCATTGATTTTATCTTTGCAAGTCACAAGGAGGCGTTCCCATGTGGCTGTTATAGTAATAACGTTTATCAGTGGGAGGCCATAGCACTTCTGTAGCATTCTAAATCAGTTTGTTGCTGCGGAAAATGAAACATTTTGGAGGCTGTGTGCTCTTTGCCATGGATCACATGCACTCTATTGTCACCCCACTGATGGTCGCTGCACTGAGTTGCTCTATATTTGCATAAAGTGCATAAAGTTTTCTCAAATTTGTCACATTGCTGGACACACCCACCTCCAGTAGCCAAAGGTTGCTGTCGCTCATGTCTTCATCTCTCATTGAAAACTGAATGATCTTTGGTCGCTCCTTGTCTGAACGTTGCATAATCCACTAAACTTTATCGACTTCAGCAATCGTTATTTCAGCAATAATCAGTACAGAAAATGACTAAATATCCTCATCTGCAAATCATTGCAAGTAATCTAGTGTCCACTAGGGGTTCTCAAACATATTTTCATCTTAAATAGAGATCTATTTAGGATCCTTAACACGTACAAGCACATACATGATGTGCAGGTAAAGATCACACATATTGCTAGATGATAGTTCATATTAATAAACCCAAAACATTGGGTGCAGTGTATGTGAAACAGAGACACAGGTGCGGGGATTCAAGGTGGTGTCAGTTAATATTTGGACATTTTAAAACACCTATATGAATTAGTCCAGATTCATAGTGGTTCATCTTGCGGAAAGATGTCTGCTCTTTCGGTGTATTTTTAAATGACAACTTGAGTTAAATTGCTTTACAAAATGTGTAAAGGTTAGCGGAGCTCTTAAAAAATGGCAAGATCTATATTATAATACAATGTAACAGATGAACATCACTGAATATTGTGGCAATATAGTGTAAGGATGAATAAACAGTTATATAGCACAAGCCTAATGCCGGCATGAGCTCTCTGACTGATAAAACAAGCTTCCCATTTGTTGAACTACCAAACTGTATTATTTAAATAGAGCCATAATTATTTGAATGGGTGAATATGAATTATTGAATATGTTTAAATGGGTTTATTCAGGAAGGACACTTAAGTAATCAAATCTACACTCAGGAATGTTTCACTAAAGAGACGCCAGAAACTGGGAGTTGTGCTCTGTTCTGCTTACACAACAGCACACTTCACCAGTCCCCCTGAGTTACAGCTCAAGTCTTTTAATAAGCATAAAACACTTGACATGTCTTTTACGTTTGTGTTTTCTGCCTAGTGTATCGCTGGCCAATTTGTAGAAGTTATTAATCAGGTCATGAATGATGAATGTGTTTTCGGCTACATGAAGTTTATCATCATAGACTGATACTGTATATGTTTATATACTATGCTTTGAGTCTGTAGGTCTAAGTTGCATATCTAGACATTTGCCTATGTCTAAGAATGTCCCTGTGGATAGCTTATGTGGGTTGGGTTAGAGTCTAATAATACATCTTATATCCTCCTTGTTGCAGAAGAACATCTGATTATATAGAGCAAAAAGTTGCATTACAAGTTGCTGTAATAATGGTACTTTGCTTTCTACAGGTTTTTCTGACACAAACCCTGCTCCTTCAGGGCTTTTTTTTTCTTTTTCTTCTTTTATTTGTACAGTAGAACCTCAGCATACGAATGTTCTCCCTTACCAATTTTCGCCTTAAGAATTTAAATTTTCCAAAAAGTTTGCATCGGCAAACGAAGCATTTTTGGCAATCGAATGAACTAAACTGAAATCCGAACCCCTGTTAAATTGAGTGTAAGTTCGGGAGCCGTTCAAAACTTGTTTGCGTCAGTGGAATGCTTGGCTTGGGTCAGTTCTTTGCAAGCAGCCATACAGTTTACATACGGTTTGTATTGGTGATATTGGTCATATTTGTGGGTGGCTGGAATGGATTATCTGCAATTACATTATTTCTTATTGGAAAATTTGTTTCGCAATACAGATTTTCGCCTTAAGAACTCTCTCCAGAATGAATTAAATTCGTATGCTGAGGTATTTGGTTTATATCACATTCTCACACTGGTTGCTTTACGGGTGTATTTGGGTTCCTCTTCCGCAGATTGGGCAGCAGAGATGGTGGGAGCAGGAGATACCTGTTGAAGGCCCCATTCAGAAAGGAGAGCTCATCACTTATAACCTGACAGAGCTTATCAGACCTGAGGCCTACGAGGTGCGCCTGACCCCCATCACCCGCTTTGGTGAGGGAGACTCCGCCATAAGGATGGTGACCTACAGTGGTGAGTGTTACATGGCTGTTACTAAAATTGTGTCTTTTGACAGTTACCTTTATAAATTGCTAAGGGTGTGTCTCAAATAGCTCCCTAGCTCCCAACATTGTGAATCAGTTTATGGTCTACACGAGTTTAGGCACTGGTAAGGACTCTGTTATATATTCTTTAGACATTTTTTATGTTGTTTAATCATAGGCTAGCAGGGGGAATTTTTTTTCTGGAAGAATTTCACAATTGAGACAGCCCTTAAAATGGCCGACTCTCTGATCAGTACCCTGAATATTGAACTAGGGAGCTGATTGAGATACACCCTAACTCAAGGTTTGCCAAACCCATGTGGGATCATCTGATTTATAAAAGGAATCGTGTGAGAACCAATTTTCTCTTTTGCTTTAGTTTAAAAATAATATAACAGATTTGGCTTTAAACATGACAAATTTTGTGTACTACTGTGTAGAAATGTTACTACAAGTCACTTTACCAAGCCACATGTAAATGAAAAATGTAGATGCTAGACTAGGTGGTTTGTTGTTGTTGTTATCCTGACATCCTGCACTAGAGAAGTAATTTCTCCATCTTTCTATCTCCACTACCTCCTCAACAGCAGTAAGTGACTTATTTTATTTAAAAGATTATTAAAAATAAATAAAACCATAAATATACCTGTCATTAAATGTGAATACAAGTCCTACATTATAAATCTGGAATAAAAATTGTAGGGTAGTCAAGGTTTGGGCTCTGAAAAGAATTAATTTGTTGACATTTTCCTAAAATATTTGCCAATAAGTAAATACATATTAATAAGTAATAAGCACTGCTGTCAGGTAATGCTAATGTAGAGTGCTGCTAATTCAGCTTTATTGGGGCTAATTAATTGTTCTTACCTGCATGCAACTTTTAGAGAGAACACGCCAAAGGCATTGTAATAATGTCCATCTTTCTACAATGTAGGGAAATCTATTCATGTCCAGCATAAGTGAACATTACAGTGGACATAACCACTTATGCTTAACCCTGTTAGCCAGGCATTCTGAAATTATATTATATTATATTATATTATATTATATTATATTATATTATATTATATTATATTATATTATATTATATTATATTATATTATATTATATTATATTATATTAATAATGTTAAAAATTATACATATACTTACTATGCTTGTTCTGGTTTAGTTGCTCCAGAGAAAATGACATCATGTTTAGAAATTGGTATGATTTACAGAATAATCAATATTCAATCAAGGGAAAAATAAATCAAGTTGATGTAACAGGGTGCACAGGTCATTGTGGGGGGAATGACTATTACAGATTATTCACAGTAAAGTACGCATGGAATCTAACAATGCAAAAATGATTTCTAACATTCTTGGGAGAACGTGTAGAAATTGATCAATAGGCAGGTTTTGTCATTTTAATTCAATCTCAGACATATATACACTGATGTTTTATAGTAGAATATTTCTAAATGAAGTGTTTATGTTAAGTCTAAATACATTGATGTACTCCAGGCACATAATGAAGCACAGTATGATTGGAGTGACCTGATTGTATAGAAGTATAACTAGCTAATGGTGCTCAGTAATGAAAGTATTTCAGTGTTGATTATCAGTGTATCAACTATAAAGTCTGTTACTATTCTAGCGACTGCCTGAGGCTATGACTTTGTATATAACTATGTGACATTATCCAGTGATGTTTTCTAGCATCTTAATATGTTCAATAAAATGTTGCTGGTAAGGTAAATAAGCCCTGGATCACTCCTCACTGAGTAATACAGAGCAAACCCATTCTGCACAATGCATGCCAAAGGGATAACACTCAAATATCCTGTTCAGCCATTCTTACAGGTTACTACTCTAGCAGAAGCTGTTAGAGCCGCTTGCTGTTCACAGAGGCTTGGATTAGCGGAGACAACATGGTGGTTGCAATTAGTTGCAGTTGATTGTACTGGCAGTGACACACAGTGAACTGAGCTCATGCTGTTTTTCGGGCATGAGCTTTATACTATGTATGGTGTGGTGTTATTTTTTACTTTTTATTTTTTTCAGGTGTTTATGATGAGGATTTAAGGGCATGTGGGCTTAGCTGCTAGCATGTTTGTCTCACACCTTTGGGGTAGGAGGTCCAGTGTGCGTGTTGTTTGTATGTTCTGTCTGTGCTGTGGTGGTTTTCTCTGGATACTCCAGTTTCCTCCTCCGGTCCAAAGACGTGTTATAGGCTGATTGGCATCTTGGAAATGACTGTAGTGTTCAAGTGTATGTAGGTGTGCAAGTGTGTGTGTGTCCTGCAATGAGTAGGCCTGTCTAGTAGCACCCTGTCTAGGGAGACCCCTGGTATCGTCTCTAGGTTCTTTGGATGGAAGGATGGAAGGATGGATGGATGGAAGGATGGATGGATGGAATGATGGATGGATGGATGGAAGGATGGATGGATGGAATGATGGATGGAATGATGGATTTTACTTGTATTAGTTGTACATTTAATATTCTGGAATTGCAAAAAAAGAAAATCACAGACACATAATTATTTTCTTGCTTCTCGAAGGTACTTGAGAGTTTGCCAGGATTTGAACTTGAATCATTTGTTGAATGACTGATGACTCTACTCTAGACTTAAAACTTGTCAAAGAACTAATAAATTAGTTGCAATAAATAAATGCATTAAATAAATACCATTGCTGTTTTCCTTTTTAACTGTGTATTTGGTTGTCATGCACAGTAACTGATTGTAGAGCTAATTAAGCAATTAAACACAACATTTCCCACTAATAGGGAATCTTCTCTGAAGTGTTCCTAGTCCCTGACCTATTTGTGCTAGTATGAGGATGTGTTTTTGATAGAAAGTGTAGAGCATTGCTGTAATTCACTCTGGATAAGGGCATCTGCCAAATGATGTAAATGTAAAATGTTCATGTAAACATTGGGGGAAAGCAAGGACCAGTGCTGAGTGCAGAGCTGATTCCATAGCACGGTTGAAGTGCCCTTAAGGCACGTCAGAAAAAACAAGTATCCTTAGTCACAGAAGATTAGAAAAGTTAACAAAACTGTGCAATTCCTAAAACTATATCCACAATGTGCTACATACAGGCTTGTTCTGTTTATTCTTGCATTATACACAGAGTGAGTGCAAGAATTATTCTAGCTGCTGGTTATTATCCTTCATTCACTTTCTGATAAGGACATTATTGTTCACTATTTTTCAACATGAAGCTGGAGTCATTTATGTTATATCTCTTTCCAAGTCAGTTGGGGAAGCATGCAAGTATGTGTCATTATAGAATTGATTAGCACCTTAGATTATTATCTTGATCCATGATAGAACATGGACAATGGAAGGCTTGTTTGTGGCTGGGTGAGTGTTGTGTCAGTTTCTGGTTAAAATATTTTTGTCCTCGGCCCAGGAGATAGTGGGTTTGAATCCTGAGAGCAGTGTTGTATGGGTGGGAATGCAAAATCTCTCTCTCTCTCTCTCTCTCTCTCTCTCTCTCTCAGTGTTTGTCTGTCTATCTGTTATTCTCTCTCTCTCTTTCTGTCTGTCTGTCTGTCCCTCTGTCTCAAACTGTCTCTTTGTCTGTTTGTCTTTGTCTCTCTGTCGTGTCAGTCACAACCCGAACATTCTCTCAGTGAAACCGCATGTGAGCCTTCACTCTCTCCATTTTGTAGCTGCCAAATGATTGGGGAGATCTGGCCTGTTAAATTAGAGAGAGTTGTTCTATAAACTCATGCAGCAAACAGTGGATCATACAATTTTTTTTTTTTTTTTTTAATTGTACAAATATTTAAAACATAATAATCTCCTTATTATGGCCATTGATGGTGCTGTGTGGGCGAATTACTGGCCAACATCTAGTCCATTCATACACATTCTAGCACATTCACCATGCACAGTATTAACATACGAGTCAGCACATCACTGCGAGTCGTGTGCCTCCTCACACATCGGCTTGTCACGAGCAATGAAGACTAATGCATGTTCAGCTCATGTCATTTCCAGATGTCAGAGTTGCACTGTAGTTGCATTTTATATTTGAGGCTTTCTGTTGTGGGTTGGGATGTTTGCATTTATCTTATCTACTATCTTAATGGTATTTACTACCATCGTGATGTCTACTAAAAATAGCACCTTTCACTAATCTGACTCCAAGGTTAATTATTCAGATTATTCACATCACAGCTGAAGTAAACAAAAATTAAATGGCAGCTTTCCGGCACGTTGATAAAATCAGGACAGAGCGTTGATTGGAAAACACATCATACACACACAAACACACACACACACAAGCACCACACTCTAGCCCGCACTTCGAGAACCTCATGGAGAGGTTATTGCTAAACATTTTCAACTATTGGCTTTAGAAATACAAACAGACAAGGGAGGTCCCTAGACAGTGCTACCTTACAATTAAGTAAAGTAATTAAAGTGGTGTAATGATGCTTGTTGACATGTTCAGCAGGTTCCCATTAAGCATGCAGTACATAAAGAGAAATCTTTTTTAAGCATGTAATGACAATGGATAAACACATAAAAGTAATATTCTTTCTCTCAGCTTTATGAGATCATTATTCCTTCTGCTTATTAGGTCTTAGGAGACTGTTCTTATGAGATCCGTTCAAGAAAAAGATTGTTTCTCTCTTTTGACTAGCTGAAAAAAACTTCAACATAACTAGGACAGCGTAATCTTCACACGGTCTCACACTTCTGCCTGAAATGCATGTTCTGATGCTGCCAACAAGCCAAAGATAGCTTCATTCTGGTGTGATTCTTGTGTACAGGGAAAGGATGAGTGAAAAATAATTTTAGCTTGTTACACTCTGTAATGATGGATTGTTCAGAAGGTTAATCATACAGATGATTACTGGAAAAGTCCATTTTAAAACTGAGGAGTTTTTTCTTATATATAATTTTCTACATGTTATGGCTGTTTGAATGACAGGGATGGTTGAGGATCTTATTGCTACATCAGATAAAGCTCATATGACTTTCTTTGTGTTCACAGTAAGGTTATACAGGACTGTGGGCCATGTCCGTGTGAAGTAAATTACTTTGCACATGGTCTTTTTAAAAGGCCGCATATCTGACACTTAGAATAAGTCACACTATCAGACTGTGTCCTTGCTTATCTAAAGCTTTAAGCTGCTATAAAAAATAGCCTTTGCATAATGATAGGCTCTTCGCTGCATTCTGTATTCAGTAGTTACATCATATTTTTTTTCCTGTAAAAAGGTAATTCAGTGCCAACTTGAGAAAGTCCCTTATATTCATTTCCCTACTCCACTGGAATATTGTACATGATACTGACAGTGAGGACGAAAATTCCTCGATGCTTAAATATTTAAGGTCTTTATAAAGTCTTTCTAAGCATGCAGGTGTGAGTCGTGATAGAATTGAATATAGAATAGCACTTTAGATTATTATATATGATCCATGATAGAACATGGCCAGTGGAAGACTCTTGTTGATGCAGTTTGAGTGTTGTGTCAGTTTCTGGTTGAAATATTTTCCAGTCATTGCAGGGGAAATTGTCCTCAGCCCAGGAGATAGTGGGTTTGAATCCTGAGAATCCATAATTCTCCAAGAGAGCAGTGTTGGATGGGTGGGAATGCAAAATCTCTCTTTCTCTCTCTCTCTCTCTCTTTCTCTCTCTCCCCTCCTAATTGTTTTTAGGATTCAAACCAGTATCATAATGCTAACAAAATATTTTGAATTAAACTATAGGGCTTTTCACGCTCAAAATAGTGAAGCCTGGGTCAATGTAAACAGAATCTTCCTTCACATTTCTTACTCCTCATACTTTACCCAGGGTTAACAATTAATCCTGTTTATTCATAATCTGACGTTTCACACTGTACATTCCTAAACCCTGATTGGATGAATACAGCCATGATTGGATAAATACAGCATGCAGCCAGTTTAAATGATGGCATGTTTTGCGGTTTCATGCCAGTGAGAAAAAATGTAATCATGTAAATCCTCTTTGGCTGTTTTCTGAGTTGCACAAAAAACCCAAAGAGAAACAAAATAGAAAAGAAAAGTTTAGAAAATGTAAACTTTTTAACTGCACAACAGCTTTTTACACAACATGCATGGTTTCTGTGACTATACAAGCAAATATGATGCAAACGCTGTGTCATTTCTTATTGGTTTCTCAAATTAAAATTTTATTTGTCATATATATCATCATACACAGTGCAACATGCAGCAAAGTGCTATCCAGAGATATGCAAATATCTCTCCAATAACTATCAATAACTATCCACGATATGCAAATAGAGCAAAAATGGAATTAAAATAAACATAAAATAAAATTTAATTGGCTGTACAAGAAAGAACAAACAGACAAAATATAGAAGAGCTGTGACATTCAGTAACAACGCATCATTTCACACTGTGCACTTTTGGCACCTCAGTGTGAGTTTAATTATCCTTGGGGTCAATTTGACCCCATTCAATGTTTACTGTCCAATATTGTAATAATAATATAATAATGTTCTATTTATATATATATATATATATATATATATATATATATATATATATATATATATATATATATATATATATATATATGAACACATTTTGTGGCGTCAGTGTCAGTTTGACCCCAGGCTGTTTTAACACATAAAAAATGCATTAATGGGGGAGGTGAAAACATAATTTCTCAGAGACCCAGAGGAAAAGACACGTTAATATCCTTGATAACAGAAATTTTTCAGACGTTATAAATAAACAGTATATATAAATATAAAATAAACAGTAATCTGTCTTCTTCTTCTTCTACTGGCTTTTCCCTTAAGGGGTCTCTCCACCTATCCCTATCTTCAGCATCCTCAACACTTGCACCCACTAGCTTCATATCCTCATTTATTACATCCATATACCTCCTCTTTGGCCTTCCTCTTTGCTTCCTGCCTGGCAGCTCAATGTCCAACATTCTCCTACCAATATACCAATATATCCTCCCCTTTAAACTTTGTCCCCCAAACATCCAACATGAGCTGTCCCGCTGATGTGCTCGTTCCTAATCCTGTCCAACTGTGTCACTCCCAAAGAGAACCTCAACATCTTCAGCTCTGCTACCTCCAGCTCTGACTCTTGTCTCTTCCTCAGTGACATTGTCTCTAAACAATACAGCATGGCTGTTCATGACACCTTCCCCTTGATTCTCGCTGATATAAAATAAACAGTAATCTGTACTTGGAAATAAAATAAAACCATTAAAAACAAACAAACAAAAAAAGATATTTCTCTCCAATTTGAGGTCAGTAAGTAAGGTTTTATGGTGATTTGTAAATTTTACTATAGTCAGGCAATAGAAATTTTGGGTGTTTAGGAGAATGGGGTAGTGGGGTGGGTTGAGTTAATGTTTTGTTTTAAAAGCTATTTAGGTAATCAACAAAGAATCATAAATTACCTGACACAAAACCTGGGAAAAAATTATATTCCTGAAGGTTTTAATTGTTGGGATTAAATTGACCCCAAGGATAACAGGAGGGTTAAAACCACAAATGCTGTGCTAACTCTGTTTCAGAGCAGGATTTGAAAAGTAAAAATCAGCACTAACCCTGATTCTGTATTATAAGTGTGAAACGTTCCTTAACCCGGGTTATGTAAATTAATGTGTAATGCCTAACTTGTTCCAAAAATATGCCTTTCTGTAGCTTATTTGTACATATAACAGAGTTAGAATTGCTGCAGCAGTTTTCCCAGCCGTATCCTTATCCGAATGCTTTGTTTGCTGTTGTGACACACACACACACACACACACAATGTGTCCACTGTGTGGGGAAAAAAGTCTGTGATGGGTAGAATGTGGCAGATGCGTTTGTTTGCAGTAATGTCTGTGTGGGTGGCTGTACATATGCTCTACATTGTCTCATAGAGGAAGTAGTATCAGATGGTATGTAAAATTTATCTGAATCATTTTTATACCTACAACAAATTGACCACTTTGTTAAATTGAGTCAGATTTCAGAGTATGAGAGTCAGAGTGTCTTTTACATATTTTCTTTCATATATCATATTTTTTTTCTTTGCCTTGCTCTTAAGTGCGAGTGAGGACAGGGGAAATCAGTCACAGCATTTTTAAGTGCAAAAGTTCAAGATATGGTAATGACCTGCGTTTTTAAGACTTCATTATGTTTATCATTTTAAATCTTGTTACTGTATCATCAAAGCACACATCAATTGCTTTCTCTCTCTCTCTCTCTCTCTCTCTCTCTCTCTCACTCTCTCTCTCTCTTTCTCTTTCTCTCTCTCTCTTTCTCTCTCTTTCTCTCTCCACTGTTTGGTCGCTTTGCAAGACTGGCTCAGAGATCTTAACCAATATTCCTTTACACATGTTTGCTTTGCGGGAATGATTTCTTATTAGCTAGTTTAATCGAGTGAATTAAAATCAATTCTTTCCATGACCTACAGCATTTCATAAATCATGCCATAGTAACAAAGTTTCGGGGTTAAGCTGATGCTCCACATTTATTCAGCGTGGCAGAAATCGATCATGAAAAAGCCCATGCATCTTCTTGACAGCTTAGATTGTATTTACTCCGCGAAAGAAATTACAGTGACTTATTGAAACAAACTGCGTTTTTGTACCCTTGACCTTTAGCTTGTTTTCCATGGATGTATCCTTCTTATGTTGCTAGTGAGAACGGCATATTGAAAAGAAACTGCTTTGAAATGCATGAGTATGGCCTTGTAAATGCACAGTGCAGAAATGCTTCACTCTCGGCTGTATAATAATTTGTGCACTGGAAAGCAAATGGGTAACTAATATCAGGAGGTTATTAAAAAAAATAATGCTAAATTATCGATTTAGCGCTTCAAGGATCAAGGATCAAACCGACATGGACTTCAGCGGAGAATGATGTCTGTGTTCATTTGTGAATAACAACACATTAGTCAACAAACTGTAAAAATAAATAAAAAAATAATTTAAAAGGAGGAGGATAGTGTATTCGCATACTGCATTTTTTTTGTTTTCTTTTTTCTGTATTTTCTTTTTTTCTTTTCTTTTCTTTCCTTTCCTTTTATTTTATTTTAAATTACATTTTTTTCTGTTTTTACTCTATTTTTATAACACTAGATGTCATAGTGTGTATGATTATGTATTTGACTAATAAAATTATATTTTTTCTCTTTTTTTCCCCTATAATTTCTTATTATTTCTTATTATCTTTTCTAATACATTTCTTTTAAACCTTTATTGATTAATTATAATGAATATCATTATTTTGCATGTTAATAAAGTTCTGAGCATCCAAATGAGAGTGATTAAAGCTGAGATGATTTTATATCATTTTGCCTTAATTAAGTTGCTGTGCTTTTGGCAAATAACCGTGTACTTGCCCTAATAGTGTGTGAACTTTAAGGAAGAGCTGGTTTAGTAAATGTCAAGTGTGCAAAAAATCTTTAAATATAAAATCATTTTAGCTTGTTGAACACTTTTCTTAGTCCCTGCATAATTCCATGTATATTATTTCATAATGTTAATGCTGTTATTATTCTAAAACAGTAGAATGAAAAGTATATTGACTTGAAGTGTGTGTATTGTTTTTATTCTGCAGTTTCCTGTGTGATTTTATGCCTGTTTTTTAAAACGCTTTCCCATTATTTTCTCTTCACAGCTCCCATTAACCCACATCTGAGTAAGTATCCTCCTGTCCACTTTTATTTATTTATTTTTTTTTCATGTATTGTAGAACTTCTAAAATAATTCCTTTAAATAATTTTAAATGAATCCCCCGTTTAAGTCTTCAGGCATGAAATTGGGTAAGAGCCAACAGTCAGGTCACTTGAACTGCCTTTAACCAAAAGCCAAAAGTGATCTGTGCTGAGAGATACCTTAGTTTTAAAAAGAAATAAATAAATAAAAATACAGCTCCTGCCCCTGCCTCTTTGAAGGTCACCACTCCACATTGCTGGAAGCTATGTTTGAATAAAATCAATGAATATTTATCATAAACCACTCAAGCGGAATATCAATAGCAGCACAGCGATGCCCCAAAAAAGGCAAGATATGCCTATTAATGCTTCATTGAGGTCTCTGGGTTTGACAGTGTGTTAAGGAAGTTATACATGATTAAGTAAGCTCCTGATCATCAGCACTGAGGTCCTTCTAAGCTTCTTAACCGTGTCTGGTCAGGTCTGTTTTGAATTAGTGAGACTGATCACTTCTGTCCTTGCTCAGGGGAATTCCACTGCAGCTTTGAGGAGGAGCCCATTTGCATGTTCACTCAGGACAAGAATGATAACTTTGACTGGACGAGACATAGCGCTGCCACACGGGACACTAAATACACTCCCAACACAGGACCCAGCGGAGACCGCAGCGGCTCAAAACAAGGTTTGTATGCCCACCGAATATGGGAAAGATTCGCCCCTCTGTACATAGGCAGCAGGCGTTGGCTTGGCAGCCATTAGGGCCTCATCTTTTATTTTGCTGGTAAGGTGGGATGCATTTAAATGAAGCAATCAGCCACTTTCTGTTAAGTCCTAAATGCCAGATTCAGCAGTTTAATTTGGACATAATTCAGCTGTACAGATTAGACTGCGTAATTTCCAAGTTGAAATGAAAATTTCCCTAACAGGCAATAATGGTTTTGAAAGTGACTTCAAAGAGAGAAAGGCTTGCCAGTTACAACAGAGATTCAGTCTGACCTCCCTTTATTGACACTTCCACAAAGAGGCTTTTGATAGAAAGAGGAAGAGGAGGGAGGAGGAGGAGGAGGAGGTCTGGAGGGAGGCACGCTGGTGATTGTGGCTTTTATGGGAATGCAGTAGCAGCTGATGTTATAAATAATACATTTGCTTTAATCATCCTGGTGGCAGACATAAAACTGTATAAAATTACATTACCCTCAAGAGTCTTCCTGGCCTTTTAATTATCCTGTATTAATATAGGAATAGAAAAAAAATCTGTTTCCTTTTGACTGGAAATAGGGGTTGCTTGGTGGCGCAGCTGGTAGCATTGGTGCCTCCAGGGTTTGCTCCTGAGCTCTGGTAACACACTGTCTCTCTGGTGTTTTGCATGTTAAATAGCGAATTGTGATTTGTTTTGTGTCTTTGGCAGGATTCTATATGTATATCGAGACCTCCAGACCCCGTAAAGAAGGCGACAAGGCCCGTTTGCTGAGCCCCACCTTCAACGTGGCACCTAAAAATCCTTATGGCATCACCAACCCTCCTGCATACTGCTTTGGTTTCTATTACCACATGTACGGGAAACATATCGGTAAGTCGGAGCAGAGCTCTCTCTTATAACACTGACTGGTTTAAGGTAATGTCTGCTTAACCAGCGAAAGAGTGGTGAAGTGAATGACACCAAAGGCACGCATTTAGTGACAGGCTTTTGAAGCATCCCCACATGACTGCACCATTACTGTGACAAGTTGCTGGACTGGACAGTTTCTGTCAGCTTCTGGCATGCCATGTAATGGGGAGAGTAGCAGCACATTCTTTAGCCAGTGTGCTTGACCTAAATCACTCCTGATAACATCACTGGATCCAATCCTGTCTCATGTGTAGAAACACAGCAGACACATGCGTTTCCTAATAGAGCCGTAATGCCGTTGTGTCAGAGCGCATAGACTAAAGCTGTAACGAGGCGAATGTAGCTTGTCTTTCCCATTCATGCCAAAATTGTTGCTGTCTTACTGTGGCTTGTTATTGTCCTTTACCACTGGGCTGTTTTAAGTGCTGAGTGCACTTTCGCAAGCGTACCTAGCTGCCATTCTTTACGCCGTACTGAAAGGAAAGATGTGTTCCTGGCAGGGAGGAAACACATCACATATCAAACAGGTGAAGCTGGATTGTGACCTGCTGTGATGTCTGTTATGTTGTTGAGTCCTGAGGGAATTTTCGACACTGCCAGCTGATGGATACGATGCTGTCCGTGGTGCCATGGCCTTTTCTCGTGACCTTGTACTTCAGCACTAACACTTCTCCTTAAGCACTAGCGTGATGCCATCAGACATGAATAACCAAGGTGTTTGCTAAACTCAGAGGCAACACAGAGTGGTCTCAGGATATAAACAGGATAGTAAACCTTGCAGCGGTCTGTGTTTGAATTAGATGAGAAATCGGGTTTTGCCAAAATTGTTTTTCTGACAATAAATACTTTGACATCTCTGAAAGTGATGTGGGAATAGTGTTATTTAGGTTATTTTTTAACCTTGCCTTGGCAGCTTCCTGCAAAGATCACAACCATTTTAAGAGTGAGTTTTACCTCAGGCAAAGAGACAGAGTGAGAAAGCGACTGATGTGAGAAACGATAACAATCAAAATAATAAACAGCGCTTCATTCTGTTATCTTAATAAGGAATAATTTCTTCCAATCTGTCAGTAATGATGTTTATCCATAAGAAGGTTAGCTTATAAATGTAGAGGTGGCCTTCGTTTAGTGGAATTGGAATGAAATCTTTAAATGTGACTTTATTCATTTTCACTTTTGGGCGACTTCAAAATCCTGGGGCTTTACTTCATGGGGATTGGTGTGCAGAAGCATATTTTAATTTAGGTTTTTTGAACTATATAATGGTTTTAAAAACAGGTGTGTCAAGAGTTTTGACAGTTCGGAGGGTGTTCACACCTGAGGAGTGGTGGCACAATGGTTAAGGCTCTGGGTTTCTAAGAACGAGGTCCGAGTTTCAAGCCTTAGCACTGTTAGATGGCCACCGTTGGGCCCCTGAGCAAGGCCCTTAAGCGTCTCTGCTGCAGAGGTGCTTTATCGAGGCTGACCATGTGCTCTGATTCCAACTTCCTAACAAGCTGGGATATGTGAAGAAAAAAATGTGTATAGTGCTGTAATGTATATGTGACAAACAAAGATTTAATACATATAACAGCAATAATAATGCTATTACTATTAGCAGACACTTATGTCCAGAACTGCATAGATACTTGCTCTTTAGTTCAACAAAACATATCTTAGAAGAAATAGGTGAGAGTATTTAAGTGCTTAGTGCTTAGAGTTGGTCTTTAAATGTAAATATTTCTGCTTGTGAAGATGGAGATTGGATATAAATGGTCTCATGTACTTACAGTGCAAATCAAGTTTGATTGTTGCTTTAACACGCATGCACTTGTGGTAGCATTAAACACAGGAAAAAAGGTAATGAGCTACAAACTTTAACTGCTACAAAAGTCAAAGCCTTTGTAAGCATCAGACGTACCTCTGAACTACTGCGCCAGTGTGGAGGTGTGTGGAATTTTATAACCTTCATGAATTTTTAATACACACTTACCTTGTTCAGTTAAACATTTAAACAGTTAACATTCACCTTTTTAACACACAAGCATGGCACTCCAGCCTGGCTGAAGTGAGAGTTGTGGCGGCTTCTGAGGGTTGACATTTCCGATTTGGGAGACATTCAGTTTCACATTTGTCCTGCTGGACTGAAAGGAAAATCTATCAATGCTCTACCTATTCTGCTCTTTGCATTCAGAAGAACTTCCCTCTTTGCGATGGAATTTTAAAAGATTTGCCTTGAAGAATTGCACCACAGGGCTGTAACCTATTCTTTTTTATGTCTCCTGACCTGGTTTGAGGAATTTCCGCAAGCACTTCTACCCGATTCCAGACTCCTGCACTTGTGTAATCGCTTTTATTGTAGTTTGTTATTATTAACCTATAATCCCCAAAGCACTTTGGAAATGAAGTCTGGAAAAAAGCATTATTTGTGTGCACCAGAATCATCCAGGCATATAAACACAGAGTACAGTGAACTATCCTCAAGGGCTGGAGGATCCTGAGGTAGCTAGAGGAAGCGATAGTTATGTTTTAATGTGTTGACCATGCTACCCGAGGTTGGAAGAGGTTGGAACTAATTAATGAGACACTTCAAAGTTTGCTGTAGGAGACCTTTTTCTCTCTCTGAGTTTGTTTATGCGATTAAATCTAAGCAAACACTCACTTCTGAATGCCTGTCCCTACGAGGCAAAAGGATCACAGCACTTCCATTAGAGGGGACGGTTAATGCTATTCATCTTCTGGAGCACATCCTCCATGGTGTTACAGTGGGTCACATCCAAGTGTGAGCACAGCTAAAGCTTACAACACTATCTTTCTCTCTCTCTCTCTCTCTCTCTCTCTGGGTCTTTTGCCCTCTGTATCTGTCTTTTGCTCTTTCTCTCTGTCTTTTGCTCTCTTTTGTCCTCTCTGTCTCTCTCACTCTGTCTTTTGCTCTCTCTCTCTCTCTCTCTCTCTCTCTCTCTCTCTCTCTTGCTCTCTCTGTCATTTGCTCTCTTTCGCTCTCTCTTTCTCTCTCTCTTTCACTCTCTCTTTCTCTCTCACTTTCTGCAAGTGCAAACTAATGAGAACGGAGGTGCAGAATGAAAAGAAGAGCACTTTGTAGGAAGTGAGATATATAGAAATTCTATAGCACATCATTCTGTATTCCGCAGTGCATAGTACTGTAAAATGCAATGATGAATATTTCATGAGGTTGTGTGTTTCTGTGTTTTGTTTTGTTTTGTTTTTTTTTCCTCATATTTTTTTAGATTTTAAGACTAATGTAATTTGTCATGGTTAGTTAATGCGTGTGGACTTTATGCAGATTGTGTGGCTTCATACTTTTTCTTCTAAACAAGGTATACTGTATCTAACTCTCTACAGGCACTCTGAATGCATTTATGAAGCAGAAAGGTCAAGCTACTTCGGATGCTGGTCCAGTCTGGTCACTCAGTGGGAATCAGGGTGATCGGTGGAAACAGGCCAAAATCAGCATCCACCCCACCTCCTCCTTTCAGGTAACACACTGACTGATCAGCAGCATGAGGCCTCATTTGATTTATATTACCCATAATCATGGAGTAAGATTCCAAGGGTACTCATGTGGCAAGTTTCTTTATATAGATTTATCAAATGTACCAGAAGGTTTAAACAGATTTTGAGACTGTTATGCCCAGACACATATCAGGTTTAAAACATTCACATTTGCATCTTTAATGCAACATATTCAGTAGTGTGTGATTAGTGTCAAAATGTCATCAAAATGTCTGATCATCTTCCTTGTATATTTTTGATTACAACAGCACATCAGTAGCTGAAATATTTTGTGATTTTGCTCCTCAGAGCCCTTATTACAGAAACATCCAGACTATCATGCTGTGAAATCCTATTTTATATATTTATTAACCATGACTGTTTCAGTTAGGATCTAAATTAAGAAAATAACTGTTACAGAATCAAATTTCTTCATGTTATTATTTTAACTCTGCATAATAAACAAAGATTGCAGACAAGCATTCTTGAGAACTTGAGAAAATCCTAGAAAAAACTAGCCCTGTCCTAACTAGCTTCAGTAAAGATGTGTTGTGACTTGCCATCTGTCTTGGAAAAAAACACTGTTTTGTCTTTGTTACTTAATATTTACTTTGTTGTTTTTTTGCGTTTGTCACAGTGCAGAACCACAAAGTAACTGGTCCTGTCATTTTTAAGAAATGACCAATCGCATAATGTTTTGTTATATATGATGTCATACATGCTCAACCCTCTCTTGGTTGCCATATGCTAACCCTAACCCTAACACCTGATATCAACGTCCATGATTCAATACAATTCAAACAAAGAATACTGTCTGTGTTAGCTGATTTATAAATACATAATAATTTTCCTTCATCTTTTATGAAATTGTGACCATTAGTGCAGCTGCAGGCTGTGGCTACTTCAGCAATCCCGGCAATCAAGTCACAGATCCTGCAGTCCTACAAGCTGTCCGAAAAACCAGCGCTGTAAAAGCAATGTTGTGCCCACTGGGACAGTAAAGCTCAGACTGGCAGAAGTGTCAAGCAAAGGCAGGAACAATAAGCCTTTAGGTTTGAATAAGATATACTGTACTCGAGATATTTTTTTGCACAAGTGACTGCAATCGTAATCATTATTTAAAAGTTTGTTTGGTTTTATGGCTTCGTAAGCTCTGAGTAGCTGTCACTTCTGTTGATATAATAACCCCATTAAAATTGGTTTCACGTTCAACATTCATAATTTCAAAGTGAACATTATTCTAACAGAGCTTGTGGAAAGCTTTTTTTGTTTTTGGATATGCACAGTAATGTTTGGATTTATTTATTTTGAGGATGAGGATGTGTTCCCTTTTAAGTCGGGTTCCTCTCAAGGTTTCTTCCTAATATCATCTTGGGGAGTTTTTTTTTTTTTTTTTCTGCCACCATTGCCTCTTCTGCATTAGAGGTGTATTCATTTAGAAGACAAATAATGTAGAGTAGAATAGCAATGAGTAGAAAAAAGTAAAATAATGTAGAATGAGTGGAGTAGAGTACAGTAGAGTAGCAAAGAAAAGCGTACAGTACAGGATGGTAGAGTAGAGTCGAGTAAAATATAGTACAGTGGAATGCAGTAGAACAGAGTAGATTATAATAGTGTGGTGTAGAGTAGAGTATAGTAGAGTAGATTATAAGTGTAGGGTAAGGTAGAGTAGAAATAGATTATAATAGTGTAGACTACAATAGAGTAGAGGAGATTACAATGGAGTATAGTACAGTACAATAGTGTAGATTATAATAGAGTAGAGTACAGGAGATTATAATGCAGTAGAGTAGAGTAGAGTAGAGTAGAGTAGAGTAGAGTAGAATAGATTATAATGCAGTAGAGTGAAGTAGATTATAATAGAGTAGAGTAGATTACAATGGAGCAGAGTACAGTAGAGTAGATTATAATAGAATAGAGTACAGTAGATTACAATGGAGTAGAGTACAGTACAGTAGATTATAATAGAATAGAGTACAGTAGATTACAATGGAGTAGAGTACAGTACAGTAGATTATAATAGAATAGAGTACAGTAGATTACAATGGAGTAGAGTACAGTACAGTAGATTATAATAGAGTAGATTATAATAAAGTAGAGTAGAGTACAGTAGAGTAAAGTAGATTATAATAGAGTAGAATAGAGTACAGTAGATTAGAGTAGATTATAATGGAGTAGAGGACAGTAGAGTAAAGTAGATTATAATAGAGTAGAATAGAGTACAGTAGATTAGAGTAGATTATAATGGAGTAGAGGACAGTAGAGTAAAGTAGATTATAATAGAGTAGAGTATAATAGAGTAGAGTACAGTAGAGTAGTTTATTATAGAGTAGAGTAGAATAGATTACAATGGAGTAGAGTAGAGTATAATAAAGTACAGTAGAGTAGATTATAATAGAGTAGAGTACAGTAGAGTATAATAGAGTAGAGTACAGTATAGTAGAGTAGTTTATTATAGAGTAGAGTAGAATAGATTACAATGGAGTAGAGTAGAGTAGATTATAATGGAGTAGAATAGAGTAGAGGAACAAGTGACATCTCAGTGGTTAAGGTGTTGGACTACTGATTAGAAAGTTGTGAGTTCACATCCCAGGACCACCAAGCTGCCACTGCTGGCCCCTGAGCATGACCCTTAACCTTCACACATAAAAATGAGATAGATGTAAATGGCTCTGGATGAGGGTGATTACCAAATAATGTAAATGTAAATCTTGGGGCAAGTGTTAGCTCAGGTTTTGGACTACTGATTAGAAGGCCCCTTAACCCTCAATTGCTGAGTTGTAAGTCACTCTGGATAAGGGCATCTGCCAAATACTGTAAATGTAATGTAGAGTAATAGTGTAAAGAGTTCTTTATTAATTCCCAAGGGGAAATTTGTGTCAAAGCAGTTATAACACAAAATCACCAGGGAGGACGAGAACTAGGACTTAACATAAAAGCAGCACAAGACTTAAAGTACACAATAAACTCACAAATATCACAAATGAGAAAGAATCAACATACATACATATGAGTCTCTTAATATTTACAGACTGAAACTGAAAATTCTGTACAGATTAATTATAGAAAAAAGATTACCGGTTGTCAGTTTAAAACTGTAGATATGTATGATGGGCAGTGTGTGTATAAAAATAAATGTACACTGGTCACTAATGTATGCATTTAAAATGTATATACTGAATTTATATATTTCTGTAAAGCTGCTCTTTGACAGTGTGTATTGTTACTGATGTGTGCTGATGAGCTGGACATCAGACGACACCCGGCTTTAATAACACAGATGTTCATAATGTGTCTGTAAAATGATTAAGAAATGAACATAATGCAAATGTTTTTACATCAGTATGAGTTTCATGCTAATATATTCAGAAACACCTGCCTGAGGAACCTGGCTAATGTTAAAAAAATGAAATAATCATAGAAGTCTAATAATATGCTGCTTAGCTGCTTGTTCTACTGATATTATAAACTTCCATGTTAATGCCTTGGTATAACTAATGCCATGAAATCCTCAACATGGTACTGTGTATGAATTTGGATAAAGTCATAAGCAGGTAGATATTTTGATACGTACTGGAGTTCTGTGAACAAAGATGTCTTGTGCCTTTTTCTTGCAGAAATTAAAATTACATGCATAAAATACATCTAAAGATGTCTAGAGATGCATTGAAACTTTGCTGGGATACTTTTTATTTTTTCCAGATTGAGTACTAGTACAGCTTTTTGGTACTCATCCTGGTACTGAAATTTGGTACCCTGCTTATTATAAAGCAAATACCAGCGATAAGTATATTTTATTTTGCTCCGTATATATTTCCCTGATTTAAATGGTGCCCATGAAAAGCATGCATCATGGCTGGTAGGATTATTCTGAGCTAATCAGGTCACTTGAATTGTAGGAAGATGATGTATTTCCTCTTCTTGAGATTTTTTTGCAGAGCTCAGTTTGCAGTCTGGTTTGATGACATCATTAATCATGAAATACTGTACATCCAGATCACTGTCATTTTGTGTTGTCTCTCTTTCTTACCATGAAAGCAAATAAAGCTTACTGTACATAGTATCACATGGAAGCAGAAGCCAGTATCGGAGCACCAGTATCAGTACCATGATTCATTTATGATCTAATGCTCATATGGTCTCATATAGTGCATCATATTGCTGCATCATGTTTTTGCCTTTACACAGGTGATTTTTGAAGGCATCCGAGGTCCAGGGATCGAGGGGGACATTGCGATTGATGATGTCACTCTAGAAGAGGGGGAGTGTCCTGACCCTCCATCCAATCGTATGTATTAAAGAGACATTGCTTTAGTGAAGGCTCAGAATTGCTTTAGTGTGTGAGGGATAGAATTAGTCGTACCTGTTGAAGATCTGTAATTGCACTTGCAGACAAACGGAGCAATAAAATGGAAAGCAAGACAAAGTAATGGTCTGGAATTGATTAAGCTATTGAAAGGGAAATTAGGATTTTGTTCTTCTCAGCTTGAACTTTTTCTGAAATCCATGAGAAAACAGCCAGTCTAAATGACTTTTCCTTGCTTAAAAAAAAAAAAAAAAGACAAATCTGAATGGGGAGCATTTCTGTGTTTCCTGGAAGTAGGAATCTTTATCATTTAAATGATTATAAAGAATGCATTATGAATATCTCTAAAAAATATGTCTTAGTATTTGAAATTGTTCAAGAAATATTTATTTAAGTCCTTTCTTTGATCAAAATCTAAATCTCTGCCTGTGTGTTGACCTCTTCCTTCTCCCCCTTCCTTCTCTTGTCATCAGATATCAGATCGAAGGCTTCGTTCCAAGTGACACATATATGGCCGCTATGCCCCGCCCTGGCTTTCACACTGTTTCAAGGTCTTAGGTGACCACCTCGCTGGGTGGAGACTGGTGGCGTTGTCTGAGGCCGCAATCCCGTACCCTCAATATAATCACCAAAGATTCACATTTTCAGATGACTAAGAGGGAAACAGCACTGTCTCAATATGGATTATCAGACATAAAATCATGAAAAATGGAAAAATAAACAAAAAAAAAGACAAAAAAGTAATAAGGATTTGATGTATCTATCTACAATCTGCAAACTATTTTGCCGTAAGATGCTCCCAAGGACTTGGATGAGAGCAGCTTACTGATGGAGTAGCATGAGGCAGGGCTCATGTGAAGGGCTCCCACGCAGATCTGAGGACAGTTTGTAAAGCACAAGGACAACTTTGCCAGCTGGCAGTTAAAAAAAACTCATTATAAAGGTGGGGAAATGACAAGTGATGGCAGTCTCCACCAGCTCTTTACTATGAACACCTTTCAGTGTCTCATCCTTCCTGTCCTTCATTGTATATTCAGATCTTATAAGCTTTTTTTCTCCACATTTAGCCCTCATACACATGTGATTTAACCTTCTTTTGGCTTGGTGCTTTAGAACACATATGAAAAACTATGGCAAAAAAAAAAAAAAATCATTTCTGCTTTATATCCCAACCTGGGTAGCGGCCTGTTTTGATTTCCAACACTGTGCTCACATCCCCTAGTGGCAGGCCAAGGGTAGGAGACCAGGCCAGAGGAGCTAATGAGCGCCTGATGAAGGAGGGCAGAAGAAAGAGAAGAGAAGAAGAAGTGCAGAAGTCTGAGGTGGAAGGCCATGGAGGAATACAAGAACAGGTTAAGAAAATGCTCCTCTTTTCTCTTTGCAAAGAACATTAACAACATTGGAGCCACTTTCTGCCATGAAATACAAAGTGCCTTCAGATTATGAGCAGAATTGCGATCCTGGCCGTTAACACCAAACGCATCAATATTTCTAACGTCACCGTTGGGCTATTTTGTATGATTATTTTGCTCCTTCAAAGTGCTGATTTGAATGGCGGTGGAGGTGGAAGATGGTTCAAGAAGTCAGCACAAAGACCTGCTTGTAATTTGCAGATTTAGCAAGAGTTCCATACGAAACACAGGTAACTATGTTCTCTACCAGAAGAGCAGAAACGTCTTTGACTGCGCTCAGTGTCACATTGCCGTTTTGCTGTCTTCAGAACTGGCAGGTTACTGCAATGTTGGTTGGAAAGGTACATGGAGACATAGTCAGCCTGCCATGTCATTGCTTTACACAGACTCTCATCAAGTGGGCCTTAGAACAGTAAGAAATAAACACAACACCATGGAGGTGAAAGCAGGTGGCAGAGCCTGCACAGGATAAGGCCTACTATCCCTACCCACCCCTCTGCCATTTCTATTGAACAGTGTGCATTCTGAAAGAAAAAAAAAAGATGATATTAATAATAAAATATTTTATTACACTAGCGAGAATGTTTCTCTGATTTTACACAAACTGTGAAAATAAACTGTGGAAGAAATTTACCTGAAAGTAACCATAACCAGCTGGTTTTTAAAAACATGTTCTAAAAAAAAGAAAGAAAGAAAGAAAGAAAGTAAGGATGAAAGAAAGAAAAGAACATTTACGTATATTGTTGGTTATGAATAATGTTTTGAGGAGCTGTGTCTTGTTTCTTATTTTTCTGTTAATGCTGTTATGACTTTTAGCTTTCTTTAATTCTTGTTGTCTCCCTTGCATTGCTGAAAATATCAAAATGGTTGGAACTTATTGAATAAGTTGGTTTGGTAAATGTAAACAAACCTGTATATGTAAAGAAGCTCTGTTAATCAAGGTTTATATGAAATGTTTATGTATGAATACAGGAAGCACAATATTTAAGGTTCCACATTAAAAAGGCAGTTTTCATTCATGTATGTGACTTTCTATTTGCAAAGCCAAGAATATGAAATTTGAGGATGTAATTTTCTATTTGAATTTCCTCTTGTCTTACCAGATGAATCCCTTTTTATTACAAACATTCAAAATATTACTAGTATTTGGTCATCAGTATGTCTTGAAGGAGGCCTGTTCTAAACCTTCCATCTTGGCTTTCGTCGTTCATCAGAACTGAGGGAGGGTTTGAACACAGAGACAGACTACTGGACAAAAGGTTCTGAGATCATTTGAGACCTTCATAGTCTTGGTTTTGTCAGTGTAGGTCACATATATGTCCTGGTATATGCAGTGTAATATAGGTGTGCTAGGAACCAGATACAATACATGTTGATAATGTGACCAAACCAGAGCACAATGACTGACCGTCATTACAGGACATATGATTACTGCTTTCATTTACTTTTACACAATTCGACAGATGCCCTTATCCAGAGCAACATACAGGAGTGCTCTGTAATATAAATCAAAATAAATATCCTCATACTAATACAAATAGGTCAGGGACTAAGAATACTATTAAGCTATAACCTTTAGCTGATGGCTTGTGCAGGCCATTTTAGAGCTCAGGTCAATTTGCACTGCGATTCCAAGCTATGTTTTTTTTTAAGCATCAGATAAGAACAATTAAAATGTAGAAGAAAATTACAGCCCAATAACATCAGCATTAAAGGCAATAAATTGTACTTGGCTTGTTATAGCCAAACAAATTACAAAATAAACAGTTGTGTTAACTTACAGATTGAAATAAATTTAATAATTGGTCTTAATTCATTATTATTATTAACAAATACTCTTACCTCTCAGTATTTCAGCAGTGTTTTTGGCAACGTGTGACTCCATTGCTCATTTTAATTGTATCAACATGGCCTTTCCTTTACATAATCCATACACACCTTTAATAATTAAACAGTTTAATAATGTCTGCTACCTATTTGTTATTGTATTTGATGTATATATGTGTATAAATAAATGTAAAAATAACAGATTGGTTCATTTTATGAATAAAAGTCCATTTCAAATTTCATAGAGGAAAGAAAATGTGTTATGGGCCATATCAGTCTCATCAAGTGTTAAAGCCAGAGCATATGGAAGAAGGAGCTAGCCAAGATATGGATTAGATATTGCCTGTAGAACCCCAGGCTTAAATCTGAGCCAAGACTGTAGTCCAGACACCTGTTACCTCAGTGATGCTTGCACAATCCCATTTAAAAAACACTTCAAATTATGCTCCAGCTTCATAAATGATCTTCATAATTAAGCTTAATGCACATAAAGTAGCTACAGGTACAGGAACTCCATCTGCTAATTGGCATGGCACCAGTTTAAATCTTTGCAAGGTTCTTTAGCCTTTCTGCTTTCGTATTTAAATTATCGCTATTTAGATTAGATCTGAGATGTTTTAGTTACTACTCACTGATTTATCTCTCAGCTCAGATAAAATAACGTCACTTTATAAAGTAGCTGCCCCCTAAACACTTGCTTACAAAACACTGTGTGTAGCTCATTACTTCACCTGATACCAAGGTGAATTTATAGCTTAATATATCTGCCATTAATACAAGGGCTTTTAAAAAATAATATGATTTAAATAGCTCACTTTTAGACAAACAATGCAAATTAATATTGATAGTGTGACCTGCTCCTCTATTGCCTCCATTTTGGGGGCCTCCCTGAACATATTACAAACAACTAAATGAAAAGATTTGATGAAACGAGTGTATTGACGCTAGGCCGACTTCCTGTACTGACCCACCATCATTGTACTCTGCTTTGTGCTCTGTTTAGGCTTCCTTTCACTGTATTTCTTTGGATTTATCACTGATTCTTTGTGCCATCCCTACAACTAATGATAAAACAATAATAAAAAAAAGCAGGTATTTTACATCAGCGTTTGAAAAATGTTCTTTTACAGTGTTCTTAAAATGTTTTTTTTGTTTTTGCTGAAGATTTTTGTTGATGCGCCTGAAGTTTATCCATGTGTTTGCTCCTGTGTTTGATGCTGTTTGTAGAAGAAAAACTTTAGTGTGTCTGAATCAGACCGTAATTTCTAAGTGATATGTGTGCATTCAAGTAGTGCATTCAGCTGTTACTTGGCAACAGCTTAATAGTGTTTTGTTTAATTATATTATTTCCCTATATTAGTGCTTATCCTTAATAACTGTTGTTTCTGGAGCCTGTGCAGACTAATTCATGAAATGAAACACAGTACAAATTTAGGTTACAAAACACTTTAGTTTGTGAAGAAAACACCAGAAATGGATTATTTGCCTATAATCCAGGATTGTTTTTATACTTACACACAGTCTGACACTGATTAGTGTATTATTTTTCTTGCAGCAATTCTACACAGCAACGTGCCAGTGCTGTTGTATAAAGAAAGTTAAGACTTTAAATAACTCATCATGTTTTTCATGTTTGGATGTGTGTTTAGTACAAACTTTATTTTACAGTGCAATATACTTGATATATAACATGCATGTGTGTCAAAAAAAAGATGTACACCTAAGCCATGTCTGTTTGTGTGTGTGTGTGTGTGTGTGGAGTTCTTCCCATGCCTTTAGGGTTTCCTCCTCATACTCCAGTTTCCTCCCCCAGTCCAAAGAAATGCATTGTAGGCTGATTGGCATCTCTAAATTGTCCGTAGTCTGTGAATGGGTGTGTGAGTGTGTGTGCGTGATTGTGCCCTGCGATACACTGGGATCCTGTCCACGTTGTACCCTGCCTTGTGCCCTGAGACTCCTGGGATAGACTCCAGATTCCCTGAGACCCAGTAGTATAAGCCATGAAGAGGATGGATGGATGGATGGATGGATGGATGGCTGGCTGGCTGGCTGGCTGGCTGGATGGCTGGCTGGATGGATGGCTGGCTGGATGGATGGTTGGCTGGTTGGCTGGAAGATGCCAAGTACCAAGATGGTTAAGTTCAGTTATACAGAATAAATTCCCAGATATTTTTGTGTATTGCAGAAGACAGTACCAAATAATAGTAATACCTATGGATAATACTTTGCATTAAGGGTCATATACATTTCCAGAGTTAAGGATAATCAGATGACTATATAAACTAAGAATATCTATATAGAATGCTAAATTAAACACTAATAAGCTGCTAATGTTGCCAAATAACTGCCTTATTTACTACTTGTATGCAAAATAATAAGTCATATCTAAATTTTTATACTGAAGTCTTACTGTAAGTCAACTCACTGCTCCATGTCTGTGCTTACCTGCTTAACACCAGAGACCAAGTCATATTTTGTCTTAATGACTGTTTTTCAGAAAAAAAGCTACTTTGGTACAAACTCTTTTATTCTTCTCTGTGTGGTGATGAACTGAATGTCCCTGTGGCTCAGTGGTATTTGTTCCATAGCTCCATCTTTTCACAGATATGCACCATGCCTGTTCAGGTGAGAAACAGCCCATATATTGGGTTCCACTGGTGTTATATGGACTCATGCTGGTGAGACACTGAAGTGCTAATGGTTTATGGCAAATATCCTGGTCTCACTGGAGAAAAGCTAAGCATCTTGGGGTTTCTGTGAGTGTTGCATTATGTTTGCTTAAAAGCTGTGAGATTAGATCTTTAATGCTGGGTAGACATTTTGCAACTGCAGTTTAAGTCTGTGTGAAAAGATTATAAACGAAAATCAAGACTGCTTTTATATTCAGTCTGGACATTTAAATAGGAACATCTCTCCACCAACACTTTTCCATTATCTTTGAAGTGAACATTCACTAAAGCTCTTGACATGATGGCAGATGAAGTGTATTCATTTCCCCCACTTTCCCCCACTCTATGTGCAATTACAATATAGAAAAAAATGAAAAACAGACCACCTTTTTAGGTAGAAAAAGAGAAAAACTTATAATAGTGTAGTTGCATAAGTGTGCACTTCACTAATCTAAAGCAGCCCTGAAGCATGATGCTACTAACAGCATGTTACACTACGTGTATAGTGAGCTTCTAGTGATTTTAGTGATTTGCACCAAACTAAGCTTTTGGAATTATTATACCTTTTGGAATTGACTTCATCAGACCATATCACATTTTGCCACATGGTTTGGGGTGATTGATTTGAGCTTCAAAGTTTTCTGTAAGATTCTGCCAAGAGAGATTGGTGTCAAATGCAGAGCAATCAGAACTTGTCAGATATTCCTGCAGCTCCTTTAATGTTGTTGTAGGTCTCATGGCAGCCTCCCTGTTAAGATTTTCTCATTTCCAAGGCACGTCCTATTCTTGGTGATGTTACTGTGTCACTTTTCTCTGTTTTGTTGATGATGGCCATTACAGTGTTTAGATTCTTTTATAAGCTTCTTTAGTGAAACACCATGAAAGTGAAATATTCAACTCTTTTTGTGGTCCATGTCAGATGAAATTAGAATAATTTCATTGGTGACAGCTGCATGAAAAATACTTTCGAGCATAAAATTGCCACACCCCAAATGGCTGTGTACACATAGGCAACCAGGTTATTGTAACATTTTTACAGTTCTGTTTGTTTGCTTGTTTTAAATTGTGTCTGAATGTTTTTCACTTCATTTTTGTATGTTGTATTTTCACATTAAGGGAAATAGGTGTGATTTACTTCGGTTTCATTTTCTTCCCAAAAATCTGCCATTTTAATAGGAGTGTATAGACTTTCATACATCCTAGATAGATAGATAGATAGATAGATAGATAGATAGATAGATAGATAGATAGATAGATAGATAGACAGACAGACAGACAGACAGATAGATAGATAGATAGATAGATAGATAGATAGATAGATAGATAGATAGATAGATAGATAGATAGATAGATAGATAGATAGATAGATAGATAGAGTGGTGCTCCTTGTTGTTTGTTGTAAAAGCCTTAAGAAACCATGAGATTTTGTTCATTTCTAGGCTGCAGGTCTGTCTTCCTTCTGTCTCCAGATACCTTGAGGTTTGTATGCCTGTGTAATTTTAAAGTTCATTTGCATTTTAATGAATTTTAATAATCAATATGAGACCCTAAAGATCTGTGCAGGTAAGCATGAAAATCCTTTTTCATCTCCACTTTGGAACACTTCACAAAAACACAGTATATCTAGGCTTACAGGCCAGGATTTTTATTTTCCGAGTGTGTGTGAAATTTTTATTTGTTCTTACATCCTACAGCATCATCAAATCCTTTTGTCTTTGACTAAACTTTCTTGGTTTAAGTTTGTATACAGCGTGAGAAGTTATCAGATATCCCACTGATAACTGCTTTCCTTAAACTTTAAAGTCTCTCACTCTCTCAGTCACCTCTTCACACCCTTCTCTCTTATCTCGCTCAGTTCTTGTTTAAGCTGATCTAAAACTGACCTCTAGAGCCCCATTAACATGCACTTGTGGTAGCCCATCCAGTGTACAATGTCATTTTCTATTGCATTTTGTCCCCTCTTTTTTCCCTGCTGTGATTGGTGATGGGGTTCCGTTTACATGGCGGATCCTGTTTCCTAAGCACATGAGAAAATGTCACTGAATGCTAATGCATCTCAGTGCCCATCTGAACAGCGTGCACTGTCAATCAAGGCTAATCCATATACCATGCAAAATGTCTGTCAAAGGCCCACAGACAATTGTCACAAATAATGGATCTGGAATCTTTTGTGCCCAGAATCCACAGCAATTTTCAAGATAATATGCATGTACAGCTGCACATTAGGAGTGATTCTATATGTTGCAGCCAGATCAAATACAGCAGCAAAATGAAGAAGGGCAACATTTTTTGTCTTTCCTTAATAATAAATAAGGTATTGTCTATAGAGATGAGTGGAAAATACATTTCTAATATGTATCAAATCAATAAATTCCTGCTGGTCACTTTCACCCTCAATCCACGATGAACAGGGGCTCATTAGAGGATCATCAGAGGAGCATTTTTGTGCCAGCTCGTATTGCTACGTGAGTGCTATTACATCTGTTTGGTAACAGATCAGAGAATTTGCCTAATGATAGGCCTCTGGCTGCTGAGCGAACTGATGATCTTGTTAGCTGTGTTAATTTAGATTAAATGTAAGAGGATTTCCTTTCAGTGTTTCAGAAGATTTCATGATTGTATACTGATGAATTGAGATACAGTCACATTGAATAAGATGTTTCAATAAAGGGATTTTTGGGCAGATTTGAAAATCTGCTGTTCTCCTTCATCTTGGAGAATGAAACCTGTGTTCTAAAATACTAAATGTGTAAGCAACAGATAGGAGAGTAACATGGGTCTATCATTATTTTATCTGAGATTATTCCAGGAATGATGTTTTGGAAAACTCAAGGACTGGGCTGATGCTGGTGACCATGGCTGAATCTAAGGATAACCCAGCAAATCTCCAGCTGGTGTTGATGCCAGGAACGTCATGGGGACTGGAGCTGGTGCTGGGGAAAACTCAGGGACAGGGAATGTTCCAGGACAAGCCTAAAGACTGGGGGTTACTTCTGGGGAAAACTGCTGGTGCTTGGGATTGCGGTTGATACTGGGGAACTCCTAGACTGATAAAGGGAAGACTCAGGGAATGAGACTGAGGGACCAGATGCTGGTCTGGTGCT
Organism: Hemibagrus wyckioides; assembly: GCF_019097595.1. Lineage (NCBI taxonomy): Eukaryota > Metazoa > Chordata > Actinopteri > Siluriformes > Bagridae > Hemibagrus > Hemibagrus wyckioides. The sequence continues at coordinate 9,866,095 of NC_080734.1, read as the reverse complement.
AGGAAGTTGCACCTTCAACTGGTATTGAAAATGGGAATAGCTCAGAGATTAGGCAGACCTGATCTCAGGAACCAAATTAAATGAAGACTTGGAAGGTCAACCTGACACAAAGAAAAGCTAAGGGAATGAATTGACACTGAAACATTATGAAATGATATATACTACCAGTCAAAAGTTTGGACACACCTTTTAATTCAATGTTTTTTGTTTAGGGATGTATTTTCTACATTCTAGAACAATACTGGAGATTTCAAAACTATGAAATAACACACATGGACTTCAGTAATCCATATGTAATGACAACAAAAAACAGTCAGTTGTTATTTTAAGACATGAAGGTCAGGTGTTCTGGAATAGTTCTTGCAAGAACAGTATTGTCAAGTGCATTTGCAAAACCCATCAAGCACCATGATGAAACTGGCTCACATGAAGACCATCCCAGTAAAGCGAGACCAAAACTGACCTCTGCTGCAGAGGAGAAGTTCATTTAGAGTTACCAGCCTCAGAAATCACCAATTAACAGCACCTCAGATTAGAGCCGTTATGAAGGCTTTACAGAGCATCAGTAGCAGACATATCACAATATCAACTGTTCAAACCAGTTATTGTGTATTCTGGCCGCCTTCAGCATTGTTTTACAATGTAGAAAGAAATAAACATCAGGAAAGACCATGGAATTAGAAGATGTGTCCAAACTTTTGACTGGTAGTGTATGTGATACAGGATTAGAGACAGGAGATGAGACAGACACTTGGTCAGACATTGCTTTGGGTTACTAAGAGTCAGAGCCTGACCTGGATATATGAGCAAAGGAGACTGAGTTATATAATTAGAAATATGAGATGAACTATAATTGTGAAGTAAATTAAGAGAATTATGTCTGGGATTTTTCCAGACAAGAGAGGCCTGGGCAAGAGGTTGCATTTATGAAATACCCAACTTTAATCATCCCTGGACTCTGGGTTTTGTGGGATTACACTCCTCTTGGCCCTACTTGCTAGGCTGATTTGAGCACACAGAAGGGACACTGATACAGCTACTATTTGAGGCCTGTTTTCCATGTTTTGACATTTACAATTCTGCTCACTCTCTCCCAGTTGGCCATATCATCAGGATGAAGATCTTCTGACCAGATGTTCTGGTACAGTGACTTCTGAAGAAGATGGAAGAAGACGGGACAAATAACTTTTCAGACCATTACATTTTTGTGTTCAGTATACTTTCTGTGAATAAATCTACTTACAATTTGTTTGACTTTGTATTTATAAATATGAACAGAGAAGTATGACTTCATAAGCTTAATAGGGAAAAAAGTTAATAGAGAAAAAAACACCACAAGTCAACAACATTATTACTTTGCTGCAAAGCCATTGTTGGCAATTACAGCTTCGAGCCATCTTCAGTTAGACATAATTCCATTTTTACAGCATTGTGGTTCAATTCTAGAACATTCCTCTTTGCAAATTGTTTTCCATTATACAAGATTACTAGGGTCATTCCGATGGACTCGCAATTCTAAAATTCTCTAAAAAAAAAAAGTTGGGAGTTCGGCCAGGTCAGACCAGTCTTGAGATGTTTTTGCTAGGTTTTTGGAGATGCTCTTTTATTGAAAGATCTTTTTCCCAGATCTTCTAACATGTCCAAGTGCATCTTTCCATTCATTCTTCCTTTAATGATGTGTAATGGCCTGGTACCTTTATCTGTATTTTACTATGAGTATGGTGCTTGTATGTGTAACTCTTCTTTATCCACAAATAGTCAGCTGAATTATAGAGGTCTATTTTAGTTTCATATTTTGTTCCAAAAGAATCCAGTTCACTGCATACTACTTGTTCATGTTGCTTTCAGGTTGTCCTGAAACTCTATTCAACTGACTGCTGGTTCCTATCTTACCTGAGAGTATATTGTAAAATATTGCATGACTTACCTGTCCAAGGACAATTAGTTGTGCTTCTATGAACTTTCCACCTACATATTATTGATTCAGTTATAATGAAAGGGATGTTTATGGTTTTTGCTATGGCTCTGTAACTACTTCCATTCAAGCATCTTTTCATAATGTTGTCACCTTCACAATGATTGCTTCTTGAGTGAAGTCTTTCCAACCAAAGACATTTATTTTTAATAAAGACAGCAGGCACAAACATTTTTTTGCAGAATTTATATTTACTTTCCATACCCTCCCCACCCTTTTTTTAAAAAAAATATATAAATAAATACATTTGTGGATATTTGTGAATATGGAGGTATATTAAATAAGGAAAACTAGAGTTTATTTCCTCTCACTCCTCTGCTTCAATTATTCAGGCTTTCTATCATAATAAAGATGAATGAGCAGTGAATGCTGCACTGACATTACCCCAAAACTCTGGATTCATTGTTTGAAATAAAATTTTATGTAACAGCTACTCAGGATGCAAAAGAGTATGGTGAATATATTTAGAGAATTTGTTTCTAATACCTAAGTCATTAGACATACAGTAGGTTTTCGTTGTTATAAATGTTTCCAGGCTGAGCAACAAAGTCAGTAAAAAAAAAAAAAAAAAAGACGCTTCCTGTTGTTCTTTTTTTGGTCATTGTTATCTTTGTAAATGTGAAATGAGTGCTTTTTAAACTGATACATCTATACAAAATATCAGAAATAACCTCAACAATCAGAAATCTGTGAGAGACCTGGGCAAGAGAGGTGTGTGTGTGTGTGTGTGTGTAGCAGAATTGACCAGTTACTGGGTGGAGCTAAAAAAGTCACTGAGTCCAGTGTTGCTGTGAGTGACAGAAGTTTGTGAAAAATTTGTTTCGTTGGTGTGCAATTAATGGCAAAAAATGGGAGTTTATGTGGGTAATGTGGGTAAACTCTAAAAATTTACAGGTATGAATGTTTATGTCATTATAAATGTTTATTTAGGTTGATTAGGTTAAGTTCTCATAAAGGCATTATGTTGTGGTTATGAAGGCTTAAACATTGCCCTTAAATAAGGTTAGGTGATCCTAGAACTAGTAGGGGAACAGGGGAGGGCCATGAGTACCACTGTGGATTGTAATGATAATAAAAATGTGTGAATAGCCAGATAGTGTCTGTTCATTCATTCATTCATTCATTCATAATTTTTCTCTTCTGCTTATCCTACACAGAATCACTGGGAACCTGGACTCTAGGGCAGAAGGCAGTGGACACCTTGGACAGGGGGGCAACCCATCACAGGACACAATCACACACAAACTCGTAGTCACACTACTAACAATTTAGAAATGGCAGTCAGCCTACAATGCACGTCTTTAGACTGGGGGAAGAAACTGGAGTACCTGGAGGAAATCCCCAAAGCACAAAGAGAACAAGCAAGCACACAGGGCAGAGGCAAGAATCAAACCCCAACCCTGGAGGTGTCAGGCAACCACTAAGATGATAGCAAGTACAAGAAACATTTATAATATATATATATATATATATATATATATATATATATATATATATATATATATATATATATATATGTATATATGTATATATATATGTATATATATATAATTTTAGTCAGAAAATCACAATTTCTGAAATTTATTCAAAGAACCTTTATATGACAAGTTCAAAAGACACTGTAAAGGTTCTGAGTGGTGAGTGTGCTACCAGTAGAGAATTTCTTCAAGGCACAAGAAGTACTTTCTGAGATGAATTGCTTAATACAAGCAACACTAGCACAAACAATAGCACACAGCTGGCATAGGGAGGCACCACTGAGAGCACCTTAGTAACTTGTCTGTAAGCCAGTTCTCTGTGATGTTAGCCAGCTTTGCTCTCACAGTATGTGTCTGTGCCTCAGATGTGTGCAGAACCCTGTGAGCCACAACACTCTTGGCAATGGCATGACAGGAAATGACAATGCAGTGACAGGCTGAACTGATACATTTTGGTGCTTTACCTCTGCTTAATAGTTATTGTGCCTTTTGTGATAGACTCATACCAAACTGAAAGAGGAAGTCAATTTGTTTCAACAGAAACCTGATAAGAACAACAACAACAAAAAGGCTGTAATATGACTTGGTGACATATCTTGTCCAATTACACTGACAGGCAAAAAAGCAGTGCCTGCATTCCAGATTATAAAAATGGTTTCCTGCTATGCCTGACATATTCATTTACAGGATCCTTCAAAATATGTAGATGCATATACAATACGTTTTTAGCAATCTTAGTGCTGTATGCGGAACAGCTTTAGTGCTATTATGAAAAGTTGATAATGTACCTAATGAAGAATTTGATCATATGAATGTTATGAGAAATAAAAAAAAAAAGGCAGGACTGTGATGTTTCTATTCATTCACATGTGAAATCACAAGTAAAATGTATGTGACTTGAGAATTAGACTAAAAGTCATAATTGCACTGATCTGCAGAAGCAGGTCACTCATACACATGTCTTCTTCCTCTTGTTATATTTTTCATTTGTATAGAATTACACAGACAAATGAAATTGAAATTAAAATTGTATTTTATTTGTTCTCTGTTAAAAATGACAACAAAAGGAAATAAATCTGCAGGAGAAATCATTCTTTATGTTTTCACACAGCTAAAAGCATAAGCCTCCCTGAAAATCCTGGAATAGTGATTCCGAGTCAAAGCTGTCAAGTTGGATTTGAGGTGAATCTTACAGTCTTGTACATCATACAGTGATGTGCGTACACACGTGTCACATGCCATAATATCAAAACCTTAGGCAGTACTTTGTGAAGCCAATGTCAAACAAGAGGCATTATAAATGGAGGTTAAGCAAGCGGGATGCCTGCAAATGCCAATTCCTATTACTCTTTGCTGGGTCACAGCTCATAAAGCAAGAACAAAAAGCTAGAACTATAGAGAAATGCAAAAATTGTGTGACTTAGCCTGTGAAGCACAGAAAGACCATAACTAACATAAGCATTTTAAACAGAACTTGCTTTTATTAACAGACTTTCACAATCCCCAAAAGTTATGTATGGCTGCTTTAAAACAAGCCACCTGAAGCATTTCCATGAATCTGTTCTGGGATCAGTTTCTGGCATCGTTACTTGTTCAGTTTTATTGTTCATTGTCTCCTGCATCCTTTAACGTTAATATCACAATCAAACGGCTTAGAAGTTTTCTATTAGCAGGTCTCTGAAAGGCTAAGTACACCGGTTCATTTCTATAAACATGTTCCCTTACATCAAAGTTATCAGAATGAAAGCAGAAAAAAGACAACAGAGAGGACTCTTTTCCCTCTACGGACATCAACGTCAAAAGAGATTAAAAACCTAGCATGCACATTCTAATGTGAAAAAAAGCCCTCAAGCTTTGAATAGTTTTTTTTTTTTTCAGGGACTGTTCTATTCTTGAGGCCACAGAGTTTTATCAGTGTGAGCGTGATGGCAGTCATATGAAGAATATTCCTTTGTCAGTTGTGTGACAAATGATGCTGGTCTTCTGTTCTGCTTCATGGCTCCTGGCTTTTCCTATATATTCAGCAGTCCTGAATCTTGCTGTCTTTGGCCAGTGTTTGTCTTGTAAAAAGCTCATATACAGTGTATCTATCATGTGTGCCACTGTGGTCTCTAATAATAATTATTTATAATGTGTATACTATCAAACTATGATATTTCTGTGATATAAGTATTATTAGAGACCATGATGACACATTATTTAGATAAATCATTTCTATATATCTATATCTAGTGGTGTCACTGTGGTCTCTAATAATACTTATTTATATTATCTATATTATCTATTTGTAATATTTCTATTTATTAATTTATGCTCTATATTAGTAGTTCTTAAAATCTGGGAAGGTATGGGGGCCACCAGGTGTCTGTGAAGTGTAATGGAAAAATGTAAGGGTGCAGGTAATAAAGGTCAACTAGTAAAAGAAAACAAAAGTATGCTTAGCTAAGAAAAACAAAAGTGGGTGTGGAACCTTAGTGATTAAGGTGTTGGCCTACTAGGTTTGTTGTGAGTTCGAGTCTCAGGGTCTCAGGGTCTCAGGTCTGCTGGGCCTCTGAGCAAATCCCTTAACCCTCAATTGCTTAGCTGTATAAAATGAGATAAATTGTAAGTCACTCTGGATAAGGGTGTCTGCCAAATGACAGAAATGTAAATGCAAACATCACTAGCCAATGAATTTTTTGTTACATTACGTTTTTTCCTAAATTAGAAAAAATGTCTATAAAAACTAAGTGTAACGAATGATCAAGACCCTTCCTCTTGGAGATTTCTTGGCTCCTGTTGCACAGCAGTACAATAAAACTGTAACCTTTTTTATTCTTGCCCGTGCCGACCATAGTGCTATTTTCTCAAGACTTCCACTACAGAAGCATAGTGAGCAGCTCTGTGGTTTTGTTACAGTGGTGGAAATCATTTTCCCCTATTATCAGTTATATTTATTATTAGGTTCTTATAGTGATTAGCCTCTTTGACAGGTCACTGGAAATCAATGGATTTAATTTAAACCTCAATAACTCAAAAACAAATAAGCCTATAAATAATCCTGGATCTATAAGTCATTTATAAGTGTTCTGTCATTGGAACATTCAGAAAGAAAAAGCTTCAGAATATTGTTGCACACATTTGAGCCTAATATGTGATTAGGTGGATAAAAATCATTAAATAAATGAGCTCAATGAGTCCCAGGAATTGATTTGCAGTTAAATGAGTCCCTGGCTACAAGTGTGAGAGGTTTTGCTTTATATTACCTTTCTCACACACATTGTCTTTCTTCTGTGTATGCAGATTTCTGCATTTTTTTTTAATCACGCTATTTTGTCCAGCTGTTTTCTATTTATTTTACTGTATATACGCTCTTACTTTCTCCTGTTGTCTCAAACTCTTATAGTATGTCCTCTGATTGCTGGACAAGTTTACAGTAGAGCTGGGAATATTTCACGTCTGAATGATCATGATTGTGGATCATCTGGAGATAAGGCAAGGTATGCATCAGCCTGTGGCATTTGTATTCTTACCGTAAGGTTGTTTTCAGTCTCATGTGAGAGCCGATGTATAATTCACGAAGCATCATCACGGCCGTGAGAGGAATATATCACAAAATGCAGCCAAAATGGATCTGAACGTGGAGAAATAGTGTCATGAACGCTGAAATTGAACATTTCAGTTTGTATTTTCTCAAATGCTGGGCACTGATACTGTGTGTGATGCATGTGCATCAAAAGTGTTGGACAGCGTCACTCCAAAAGAAACAACAACAACAACAAATAAACAAAAAAATGCGAACGCATAAAGACACTCTGATTGAACTCAAAGCTAAAAACAAGCTTTTTCTAGATCAATCATACTGCGTGCTGAATTATGCTTATAAAAAAAAAACTAGTTAACTGTTTAGAATGGCTTGAACTACCTATTGTGTTGTCAAAATAAGACCAATTACTATTTATAAAATGACCAATTACATTTTAAGCATAAAAGAAGTGAGTGATGATTAACGAAGAGAATATGTGATGCATAGAAACCATGAATATCATTTCTTCATCACAGGAGTCAAGCTTTACACAATTGAGCATGACAAGATCAATAAATAGAGATAAATAACTTCTATGTGAGGTTCCGGACTACTGCTTTATATAATGAGTGTCTCTTCTTTACATTCTTTAATTGTAAATCTTTAATTGCATGCAAGACGCTATTGTGATTCAGGGCAGTTATACTAAGGCTACATGCATATACTGAGGTCAGGAACTCCCACAGCTAATCGATTAAAAGAGAATATAATTGCAAACACATTCTCTGATCCAATCACCAAAGAACTTATTCAAGGGTCAAAGAAAATATGTGGAGCACTACAGCTGAATTCAAGTAATTGTACAAGCTTTCAGATAACCATATAATGTTTTTACATTCAAAACCTAGCACATGATCAATATACCGTTAAATGTAATGATCTGTGTTTGCATGATTCATTGCTTTCAGCTTTTAAATCCCTGATACATGTATTTATTATTTCCCATTATGGTGGATGAGGTAAAAAAAATTAATTCTGAAACTGCATGTTTACCTCGAACAGCCATTACATTAAAGCCACCAGACTAATACTGTGTAGTTCCCCTTGTGCCACCAAAACAGCTCAGACCCCTCAAGGCCTGGACTCCACAAAACCTCTGAAGGTGTGCTGTGGTGTCTGACACCAAATTGTTAGCAGCAGATCCTTTAAGTCCTGTAAGTTGCAAGGTGGGTCCTTCATGGATTGAACTTGTTTGTTCAGTACATCCCACAGATGTTTGAATAAATTGAGTTCTGGGGAATTTGGAGGCCAAGTCAACACCTTGACCTTATCTCATGTCTCAAACTGTTCCTGAACAGTTTTTGCAGTTCAGCACTTTACTGCTGAAAGAAGCCACCATCATTAGGGAACACAGCTGCCATGATGGGGTCTACCTGGTCTGCAACAATGTTTAGGTACATAGCAAGTGTCAAAGTAACATCCACCTGAATGCCAGCACCCAATATTTTCAAGCAGATCATCACACTACCGCCTTCTTTTAGTGCATCCTGGTGCCATCTCTTTGACAGGTGATACACACTCTTGGGTGTCCACATAATGAGTCTGTGATGCACTGTGTGCTCTGATACCTTTTTTTAAATCATAGCCAGCATTAACATTTTCAGCCATTTGTGCTATAGTAGCTCTTCTGTGGGATCAGTCCAGATAAGCTAGCTGTGATCCTTGGACCCTGTTACTGATTCACTGGTTGTTGTTTTTTTGGAGCAGTTTTGGTACAGCACACTCATCTAGCCATCACAATTTGGCCCTTATACTTGCTCATTTTACCATCAACCTTGAGAACTGTCTGTTCGTTTGCGGCCTAATATACCAAACCCCTTGACAGTTTCAACTGTAACAAGATAATTGTGGTTATTTTATGTGGTTTTAATGTTATGGCTGTTCCGTGTACACCAAAGCACTGTTAAATTCTCAAATCTAATGGTGTTGATACATTTTTCTCAACAGCAGCTCTGACAGTAGTGCCAGCTGTAATTCTTGTAATTATTATTCACAGGAACTTGTATGGCAGATGCTCCATCTAATCTAAGCCTAATAATAAATTGTTTTGAAAAGTGAAATTATGTAACAAAATAAAGTCACTGATATGCAGTAGTTTTTTGTAAAGAGACATTTATTTAACACGTCTGGAAGGGGGAAAAAAGGGGAAAGAAAAGAAAGAAGAAAGAAAAGAAAGAAAAAAAGTGAGGCAGGTGAGGTGAAGCGAGGAGCAGTCATTCCATCATAAGAGAAACTATATTGTTTCATGGACGTTCTATAACATGTAATGTAACTGTAATGTAATGTAAGTCAATTTTTTTAAAGGTCTTTATATATTTTATGTAATCATTGCCAGATTACTGTGTTATATGAAAAATCAAACATTTTGTGTTCGCTGTTATTGGATAATAATCAGTTTTAGAGGGGTAAAAATAACTTAATTTCTGGCCATATCACACCACCCTACTGCTGATTGTTTTCCGATAACAGCACACCAGTTGTGAAAAAGAAAGAAAGAGTTTTCCCAACTCTTGGTTACACAGTGTGTTACTGATCACATGCCCTAGCTATTTCAGGTGCTCTTCCCCAGTGCAGGTGTCCAATTAAATTTCACACATTGTGTAGAGGTGAACAGGGCTGATGGGGCCGGTTTGATAGCTCTTGGCATTGTAGGAGTGCTCGTCCTATGTGAAAGAGATACTCCCTAGTTCCTGGTTGCCCTTGACCAGTGGGCAGTGTGGAAGTGGAAAGAGGACTTTATGAAGGAACAGCATGTCCTCCAAACCTCCCTACAGCTCTCTCTCTAATTTCTCTTCTCCACCTCCAGAGGAACACAGACACAATAATCATCTGGCCTCCTCAGAACCCCACTATCACCCATTTTTCACGTGCTTTAGGATTATAGAGTTGTTTTTTTTCTCACAAAATGTTAGGAAGAGGATATTTTTGTAGCTCAACAGAACTGTAGTGGCAGATGTGGTAGAAACAATAATAACGATATTAAATGTTTATTATATAAGAATTATTTAGATGAAGGAATGTAATACACAATTAAAATAAAAGGCTGGCAAAATTGGATATTTTATGATTACGGTTATGATTTCACTTCATTCCGAATTTCAAAATGGATCTCTGCATTTCAGCTGTACCTCTGTGTCTCTGTCTCCATTTCCCTTGAGTCCACATTTAAGCTGAAAATGTAAGTAATGCCTGGTTTTCTCTAGTGAAACTGTTTTGCTATAATTTCAAAAGTATGCGACTCTCCTGGGTATTGAGATAAATACATCAGCCCAGTGCACAAAACTCGTATCGAGCTACATTGTTAATAGATCCATGAAGTATGACAAGGCTCTCTGGAGGCACTAGCTTACTTTGTGAAATGTTTTAGATGAACACTGGAGCTACACGATGCACACCACTAGAACAAGAGCTAAGAAATTAGTGAGAGCAAAGCAATTTGCAGTTCCAACATTACTGGGGCTGCAAGAAATAAGAAGAAATGATATTTATAATAGGCAACACTGATTTTCAGTGCTTACAATCTAACCAACATTAGTTATTGATTTTCTCAAATGAAGTCATTTTGTTGTCTTGTTTCAGAATTAGGTGCGAGTTACAGCAACAATAAAGAAGAGAAAAGTATACAACCAAAAGAAAATTGCTTGCAAGTGTTACACACGTAATGAATGAATTTGTTAACAAGGCTCTCACGGAAAAAAAGCTGTACACAATATAAATGTGCTGTTTTTCATTTCTGCTCTATTCACACAACCATAGAGAAATTCCTAAAATGTACTGCTTCCTATGATTTATCATTTGGATGTGTTGCAGAAGTGTACTGTATCTTTCTGCTAATCTGCATGGGTCTCAGCTTCAGTTTTGGGCCTCGTGAATACACAACTACATGCTTTCTCTGAGGTGTGGTAGGGTTTTACCAAAAAAAGTTGACACCATAGCTGTGTCTAATTCAGTTTTTGTGTTAGATTTGAAATGTCATCTTTCCAAATGTAGCATGTGCTGGAACTGCTAGACCAAAACCCTCAAAGCTTTTTTTTTTTTTTTGTAATACTTGCAGCTACAAAAGCTCAGACACTTGAACTATGTGAACAGCAAGCTGAGCTTGAGCCCTGCTACTGCAGTTTGATCAAAAGCTAATAAAAATGACATATAGGGGGTATTATTGATAATGTAATATAGTTCCTCGCTGCTTTAGAGAGTAATGGATTCTTTTCAAAAATGGAAAATGCATACCTCAGTCAATGCTAGCATGTAATTTGTCATGTGGACTGTGCAAATGTCACAATATCATGTCTGTGTTTTTTTTTATGTTTATCAGTATTCAGAAGATATGTAACCAACAGTTGAACACTAGAGCTGGCAAATAAGACATACTGTAAACTGGCCAGCCAGGTGTATATGTGAGAATATGTGAGTGGCTTCTTGGATAACCACATGGATGATTGCTGTAGGTCCCGTGATGATATTTTAGGGTTTTTGGAGACGTCTTTAAGCATCTTGCAGTCTGCTCTGGGGGTGAATTTGCTTGGACGCCCTGACCTGGCCATGTTGGCAGCTGATTTAAATGTTCTCCACTTGTAAATGATTTTCTGGACAATGGAATGGATGATTACAAATTCTTTTAAGATCTTTTTATATCCCTTACTAGACTCATAAGCATCAACAATCTTCTTACTGAAGGTCTCAGAGAGCTCTTTGGATTGCACCATGGTGATACCTCACACTTCATTAATTAAGAGCAAACCAAGTTAAATGTCTGAGGTTTAAATAAAGGCAAGCCTCCTTCAAAAATAAAATTTTTTAATTTTTCTTAAAATTTTTCTTAAAATTCTCCTTAAAATTTTGCACCTGATGTGATACACCCGTAGGTCATTTTATCCATTTTAAGTACAAATAAATGTGGGGGTGTCCTTACTTTTTCCTAATTTTTTAGTTAAATTTTTATAAGAATTTTTAAAAGATTTTAAAAGATTTAATTTAAATCTTTCAATATTGTTACAATGAAGATCAAATGTCCATGTGTTAAAAAAAAACATACAGGCTTTCATGGGATGTCCTAATTTTTTCACATGACTGTATATGGCTTCATCCAGACCATTTTCAACTTACTAGGAGTACAGGCTATATGCAGCAGGTTTAGATATTAGACTTCAGCGTCAGAAATGTAGAGAAATTTCTTGCATAGTGGATTAATATTCCACATATAGATCGCTCACAGTTCATATGTACTTTTTTTCAGTTTAGTTTATTACACAGGGCGTCCTGAAAGTGTCCAAACACAGGGAAAAATGAATACTTTTTTATCAATATGTCTATTTTTCACACTTTCTTTTTTTTTTTTTTTAAATATTATTTTTTTTTTATAAATTTTATATTTTTAAATGTTAAATATTTTAAGAATTCTCATGGCTGGTTCAAGAAGATATTACAAGATCGGGATGGACGTAAACAGGAAACATAGCAACCACTGCTGCTAAACATTTAAAAGAAATCATGTAGAGGATATTTTAGAAATAAAGATTAAAAAAATTGTTAATTTTGCCTATATATGGAGACTTTTGGGACACAACGTGATTTCTTTTTATTATAGGCTTGAATCATAATTTTCTACACTATTTAACTACATTTTGAAGAAGGAAGCATCTACTCAGAAGCCGAACAGTGAACAAAAGCTAAGATGGGGTGAGCCATATTTATAAATGGATTAGTTTGATCAACACAAAGAAAATGAACCTAATCAGTTTCACAATGTGCCCCGGTTCGAATCCAAACCCAATCCCTTATGGCAAATACAATGCAGCCTCCATGTTTTCTGTAATTGTACTCAGTTGGATGCAAATGAAAAATCACTCATCTTTGACAATTATTCTGTTGCAGGAGATTTGTTCCGAGTCATCTTCATTATCTTTAGTTATGGTCTAGTTGAATTTAGCGATTAGAATATAATTACAATTTTAGCTACCCCATAATTTAAAGTGGCAGTTTAGTCTCTCAATCTGTGCAATGCAGAGTGCGCCATTGATCATAGATGTAACGTGAGTGGAATATCTCTGCCCTGGAGAAAGTTCCTCACTGTGAAGATAGACTGAACGTTAGTAGACTATTTATCAGTGTCATTGATGTTTTCCCTAAAAACACACAGTGCAGTAATTCATCAAACTAACTGTGATGTTTTAAACCCTGAGCATGGTAAATAACCTAGTGGCAAGGCTTTCATGCTATTAGCCTGGTTGTTTTATTATAGACTTAATTAGGGATTAAATTAGGTAAATCTTGTTTAAAGAATAAACCCCAGATGCAAATGTACAGTGCAGAGGCTTTTGGAGTTTGAGGCACAGACCAATATTTTTTTGACAAAAAAATGTGTACGGCATCGCCAAAGCATTCAGTTCTTGTGACTTTGGAAGTAGTATTTATTTATTTGTTTACTTACTGACTTTCTTACTTACTTAAATCCACAACTGGCATTTCTGTGAACAAACTAACAAACAAAATGATTGAATCATTTCAAAAAAATTTCACTGCTGACTAATTCACATCATTTCTGGCAGATTAGAAGAGATTAGCAAGCATTCATTTAGCAGTTAACAAGCAAACGTTCTCAATCAATTCTGTACCGAGTAAATTACATCTGGAATATGGGATCTTCTCATTCAGCTAAATTTAAATTCACACACTACAGAATAAACTCAACGAGTAAGCATTACTTTCCTCAATCCTTAGCTACACTCTTGTATTGTGAATTTTCGTTAATGTTTCTGCAGTGAAAAGTGGAGGGAGGAGGAGCATAGCAGGGTGGGATGGGGATATGATTGAAGAGGCTACACGGGATATTTGTGCTTCAGCTGGCTTTACAATCAGCCTCATTAATCATTTTAAAATAATTCAAATGCTGTAAATGATAATGCTCAATGAATAGGAAAGCTGGTTTTCAGACGTATCTAGTGTAATCTACCTCAACAGACAATGATCTAGCAGGAGAATTTTATTTAAGGGGTTAGCAACACCCTTGGTACAGTATACAGCTTTATATGAAAAAAAAAAAACAACAACAAAAATTAGAGCTGCTCTCATTGCAAAGACATCTATATGTCAGGTAGTTCTATTTTAATATTAAAAACAATTTCAGCAGCTGATTTCAATACATTTTTAAAAAGTATTAATTTTCCCTGTTGATATATTTTCCAACCATGTATTTGCATATTATTTTGTTCACCGTCTGTTTTTATTAAAAGTGCTTCCAACTGAACATTTAGCCTACTTTGTAGAAAATAATGATCTAGTGCCACCCCTGGTGCAGTATAATGCTGTTTATGCATAATGATGATCCAGTAGCAAAGAGAAAGCACAGAGATGTATTTAAAATGCCGCCTTTTGTCTAAAGTGTTCTAGTTAAACCATAGTGAGTTAGCATTTTTGCTTGCTTCACCACTTTTTTTTTACATGCTCAGAAGCACCGCTAACAGTTTTTATTAGTGCTGTGAGACATCTACACCCATAAATATAGAAAGATTACACATTATAGTCAAAGCAGTGAACCTGTATAGACAACTTACTTAATACAACTCTAATACATTTAATACATACATGTCCATGTGTCCTAATAACTTTACATTGGGTCATGTTCATGCAATCAAATCATTTTGTACATATGAAGGTTCCTCTATAAAGAATGCATGTCTCATAACTATTCCTTCCCTGGCTCTCCTGATGCACACATAATATGTTGATTTAGTCCAGTCCAAGACAGCAGGTCCCACGGCTTTAAGTGCATCTTGCTGTAATATGGATGGATGAGAGGAGGCGGCTTGCTGCTATAGCACACAGTCATGCCAAAGCTCCCGGGAGTGTGTGTGGAAAGAGTGCTGGGATTCACAGTTGCAATTTATCAAACACGCAAGATGGTCAATCCATTCTGTTGCACGTAGGGGTAAAGCCTGCAGGATGATGCATACATCTGAAGTAGTCTATGTGGAAATGCATGGTGGGCGTTAAAAGAGTACATATTTTCCATATGTTTGCATATGTATAAGACAAACAAGGACATGGACGCAATATTGAAGTAAAATGTATGTATGACAGAAGGATCTATTTTTCCCCCTGCATGTAATGTGAAAGCATGCCATCATCCTGGTACAACAGCATAAAAATAACATTGGGTTCATGCTTCAGAAAAAAAAGGTATGCCACCAGAGTTAATTAACAAAATATGCTAATAAACCCTTAAATAATGATAAATAATGCTCCCTTCTCTGGGTCGCCACAGCTGATCATTCGGTTCCCCATATTTGATTTTGGCACAGGTTTTACCCCGGATGCCTTTCCTGACAAAACCCTTCCATCTGATCCAGGCTTGGGACCAGCACTAAAGGTTAACCCCTGAGTCACTGGGTTTGTTCCCTGCTCGAGAATTAAACCCGGAAAGAATGCGGGATCCTCACTATGGACCACGAGGGAATCCAACAAACCAGTAAATAATCAAACTATATAATCTTGGCTTATCCCTTAAAAAATAAAAAATAAAATAACTGGTTGGACCTAATAAAGTGGTATAGGAAAAAATCATTTTGGATTTATGTACAAGACTTATGATCTTATGTCTGGTATGTTTATCAAGATATAAATTTTCATAGCTTTATTTAGCTAATGTTGTGTTTTTTTTTTTTTTTAAATAATTAGTGTGCTTTTGCATAATTGTACATAAGACCTACATAACAATTACTCTGTAATCTTGTTTCTGCTAATTCCTGTGACATGTATTCAGAAAGTGAATATCTTTGAATCTAGACAGTGTGATGACTTGATTGTGTCATTGACTCCCGCAGGACGCCCGACTACTGAAGAAAGGGACTGTGCCCACACTGTACTAGTGGAACAACTATTCCACCTCAGGTACTCATGCTTCCGTCCTTTAGGTATTCCACCTTACCAATATGCTAATCCTTTAGTCCTCTAGTTTTGTCTCCTAGTCTATGTGGATTCTCTGACTTCCAAATTGATCTGAAACAAGTTACACTCATGCAGATCTGTTCCTGCCTCCTGATACTTTTCAGTTTAAGTTTTCAGAAAAAGCAAAACTAGTGACATTTATAGTCCTACGGAATCATACATATTGTATTAATATAATAACATTACTGAAAATATAAAAACAACATATCTGAAAAAAGGTTAAATAGATAGATAATTAAACATATAAGAGTACAAACGGTATAAAAATAAAAGTAGCTAGCTTGTTATCTTGAGATTACTTACCCTGAAAATTGTTGATATAAGTCAAAACATACAAATTACAGCCTTTCTCTTTCTTTCTAGAGGGAGCGACAGATGCCAACCTCACAATGCGACTGATATCATACACAGTTATCCATGGAAGCTCTAGTAAGCAGTGAGTGTTTAAAGTCATGCTGAAAGCACTCATTCAAGCAGTAGACTAAAATCACTTTCGGCTCAGCATCTGAAGTTGAAGTGGCCAGTGAGACTAAATGAGGAAACGACCGTGCATAGAGCCTATTGAATCTTGAACTTTTAATATGATGGATGATATTTGTGTAGTAACCTAGATGTAGAAGCTCGCAACAGCAGCACATGTTTAATTGTTACTTGACAGCATACACACAAATGTGTACATAGAGGAGAAGAAACACCACATAAGTATCAGATTAAGATATTGATAATACATGAGATTCTGCCACTTTTTTTCTCTTCAGTCTATTGAGTATTCAGAGAGAGAGAGAGAATGAGTGCACATCCATGAAAAAGAAATCAGCATGCGCCTTTCTTTATTTCTTTCTCTGTCTCACTATCCCTCCACATTTCCTCCATGGCATCCAGGCATCTTATCAAGAGAATCATCAGTCACATGGGGAGAGAGGATATAAAAGGAAGGCACTATCATGTCAGATATGAAAGCTAGACAATCCCTTCTTGTTTTCCTTTTATATCTAGAGGAAAAGTATCATAAGAATTGTTGTCTTGGTTACACCGGAGACAGTCCCTTTGTGGTAGCAAGATCAATTAAAAGTTGTCTGTTTGGCCTGTTTGACCAGGAGAGATCTATGAGCTTAGTCAGTGATAAAGGCAACACTGCATCACTACACTATACAACTCCTGCTTCGGCACACACAGGGAAGCAAAAGGCCAAATCTACCATAGGTTAAGTTTGCCAAAGAAAACACAACAGCAGAAAGAATAGTTCATGTGATTAAGTCATTTTCGGAGATTACTGTCATGCAAGGAACAGCCCAGGCAATACTGATAACTGCTGATGATATACCACTTAACTACTACTGAAAAATAAATCGCTAGCAAAAAAATTTAACAGTCAGTTTGACCCTATAACACTGCTTTTATGAAATTCTTGTTTGCATAAAGTCCTATCAACATGAAGGTGACAACTTGAGATCTTTGCAACAAACAGGAAGAAAAAGTGTTTATCTAGAATGAAAAGGAAGGAATCCACCTGCAAATCTGCAGTGCTGGATGAAGAGTGCTTCAGGCAGAGATCACAGAAGAGGTGATAATCTCCACCCCAAAGGTGAAGATTCGTCTGTGTAAGAGGCCATATGCTGCTCAACACTAGAGGGGCTGTTCTTCTCATCATCAGCACAGATGCCTGTGTTTGTCCTCTGGGATCACAGCACTGGCATCCAGATGTGTCATATATTTACACCTTGTTCAGCAATACCACAGCTGAGTGGATGCCAACACATATGCTTTAAAAAAAGGCTCTGAGCAGAGAAAACAGACAATGTGAGAGGAGTAACGTGCGAAAAAATGTTCGAATACTATATTTCTAATTATATAATGCACAAATATAAATCATTGTACATACACACTTCAATAGAAATCAGCCTATACCTATAAGAAGTTGTAAACTCTGTGTCTTTGACAGTGGCATGGCTTTGGGTGCCAGACAGGCTGGTTTTAATATTTCAGAAACAGCTGATCCTCTAGAATTTTCATGCACAATAGTCTCTAGAGTTTACATAGACTGATGCAAAAAATAAAAAATAAAAATAAAAAGCATCAGTGAGCATCAGTTCTGTGGAAGGAAAAACACCTTGTTGATGAGAGAGGGCATAGGAGAATTTCCAGACTGGTTCAAGCTGACAGAAAGGCTACAGTAACTCAAATAACTGCTCTTTATAGCAATGATGAGTAGAAAAGCCTTTCAGAATGCACAACACAAGAAACCTTGAGGCAGAGGAGCTACAACAACATAAGAGCACATCAGCTTTACTTCTGTCAGCCAAGAACAGGAATCTGAGGCTACAATGGGCACAGTCTCACAGAAATTGGACAAGGTTATACAGTCTTCATACTTACAGTACATATTTTAAAGCTTATAGGCTCACAGGAGACAATATTCACCTTATCACCAGGAGAACACATGTAAATCATTCATAGCACCCATAGCCATAAATTTACAGAAACGTCACATGAACTTCTCATCTGAATAATCATATGATTCATTTTGGAATTTTACTGTTTTTAGACACGGCAGTTTTTCACATATGGATGTTTCACTTATGTTCATTTATTTTCAAAATGAAATTCTGACCTGTTCTTTCTCCAGTCCCAACCAGAAGAATAATCACAGATGTCTGCAGGCTCATATCTGCTGAAGAGGGCATTTAGAGCTCTCTTCCACGCATGTTCAGCTGGCCTGTGATGCTCCATAAGCAGCAGTTTGATGTGGTGGCTTCACCTGTCTTGAATGAAGGACATGGTTCCAGCTTGATACCTATGTGATAGTGGAGAACAAACTATTTTTGTATATTGGCAGAGAATAAATTGGGAGAAAATGGGGTAAACATTTTCCTGTGTCAGACCTGCCAACATCTACAATTTAGCTGTAGCATTTAAGATGATTTTGACTCATTTGTTATGCCAGTACTGAAAACTACATTTTTCTACTTTTCATCTACAGCAGCTGTCAGACTAAATGTGAATAAAATTTGCCTGGTGGAAAAAGCCAAGTCATTGAAGAAAATCTGTGAAACATGAAAGACACACATTTGCTTTTGGTAGTGGTTACTATGGTGATTAAAAAAAATTGAGGAGCAAATCATTAAGTAGAGGTCACTTTGGATGTTTGGACTTGGGATTTTTTACTGCAGTTGGTGTACATCTGAGCAAAAAAAAAAAAAAAACCTCTTACATTCTCTCTCAAATAAAACTCACCAGAACCAGTATAAGGATTGTATAAACAATAATTTATTCAAAATTATTGGATGAAACTAAGTAGCAGAAACTGCAATTAGTTAATTATGCAAGAAGTTGAAATGTGGAAGAAAATCTTTGTCAGTATAAAGGTTGTTCAATAATAAATGCTTTATCATTTAATCTTTTCATCTAATAACATATATTTTAGGCTGGCTTTGTGGTTAGCATGTTTGCCTCACAGATCCAGGCTTTGATTTCTGCCTCTGCTCAGTGGGTGTGGAGTTTGCATGTTCTCCCAGTGCTTCTGGGGTTTCCTCCAGCTACTCAAGTTTCCTCCCCAGTCTGGAGTAGCTAGAGGTAACTCCAGAAGCATCTCTAAGTTCTCCATAGTGTGTGAATATGTTTGTGAGTGTATGTGGAATTTTGTGAGTGTATGTGGAAACCCCTGTCTGGTGTGTCCCCCATTTCGTGCCTGGAGTCCACTGGGATGGACTCCAGATTCCCTGCGACCCTGTGTAGGATAAACGTTATTGAAGATGAATATATACTTTAATGCTTTACTATTAGCTGTTTTGTTTGATTAAACAAGCATTATTAACATAATAACATAATTTATATAAACAATTATTATTATTATTATTATTATTATTATTATTATTATTATTATTATTATTTCAGTGGAAAACAAAACTCTATACTGTACTGATAACCAGATGCTGCAAATATCTATAAATAAATAATTCAATCAACATACATTCCACCATACTTGCTATAATGCACGATATTGGTTCAGTCTTTCAATGTTTTTATATCTGTTGCTGCTAACATGGAGCAAGTTCATCCACTGACTTGCACTTTTGGGATAAAACATTTTTTGTTGTTGTTGTTGTTGTTTTTATTCTGTCTTGCTAGGACATTCTTGTTAACAATGTTGGCAGCTCTGTATTGCTCTTGAGGAGGTATTGAAGAAGACACAAACACAGGATTATGGCACCGACAACATTCAGTTTGCTACAGTAATCGGAGGTGAGACACAAGTGAGTCTACAGAGGTGATTAAAGTGTTGTATTTAAAGTGTATATCCACTCTTGGAGTATTTCCACACAAATTCATCTAAGACGTATAAGAAATGCATTAGAAAAAATGACAGAGCCGTGGGAAATTGATGATCAGACAAATTGGAGTCTTTACAATTCCGTCCATAAAGAGTCAAATGAAGCAGCATTTCCAGACACGCATGATCCAACAACATTATCATTTCATCTTTACCATATAATGAGGCCTGTGTATACATTACCATCGTACTGGAGCGATGTAGTCTGCATACAGTCCTGCAGTTTTCTGCTTGAGTACTGTGTCTTTATCTACTCTGCGTGTTGTCAAGTTCACTGTGGCTCTCGGCAGACCCTGCGGTAATTACATGCCTGTTGGAGCACTGGATTGAATAATGGGCATCTACATTTACCTGCAGAATGACTGAAGAGAGATGAGACCATCTGTGGATGTGACATTGTGCTACTGTAAATATATTGGAAAAATGGGCCAGCAGCTGTTTTACTTGTCCTCAATCACATGGTTCCAGCTGGCTTACTTCACTTCGGTTAGAACCTGGAGGAAAGTGCAATGTAATGTCAAACATATTGGTTTTAGACTTTAAAAGATGGTCTGATTTTCTAGACATACATAATAATAATAACTTGTTTAGCTTTTGTAAAAGGAAAAAATATCGATTGAAATTTTGCAAGAGTTTCACTTATTTTTCCACTAATATTTTAAAATCTCCACAATCCCACTCCCAGTATTCCATCCCTGTAATATTTTGTTGGGTAAGCACTTCATCCATGTCTAATTTCTTTCTCATGGCAGCCATTGTATGATGGAACAATAATTAGCCACACTTTGTTTGTGGGTCACATTTATCCCTGACATTTCCAATTACAACAAATTACATGCCAAAAATACATAATTAGAGGAGGAAGACTGAGTAAGCGTTGCAAGCACTGTCACCTGCCTCTAATTGGTGTAATTTGGTTTGAATTGCATCATGTAGCTTGGGGGTGTCACAGGTAGCATTTAGATTAATTGCACAATTGTTCAGTTGGTTGTTTCTGAATGAGATAATTGTAGATCCGAGTTTGGAGATCCTGTTTTGAATGAGACCTGATGAACAAGCAGACAGACTTGAAGGATGTGTTGTAGAGAGTCATTGGGAATATCTGTCTTAGACTTGTCCTTATGGCATATCATGAATGGGCACATCTTGAATGAAAAAAAAATGTTGTTGGATGTATTTAGGGAAATTGTAGCATGGTGGTGTAAGCATTGTTTATGATTTACAAAGGTAATAGCATTAAAAGATGATAACATAGGATTGGTACACTATCATATATTATACATATTTGCATCAGAGAAAAGACAAACACGGTCAAATGATGAATAAACATTCCGTGCCGTGTTACTACATTATTACCATGCTCCATTATTACTAAGACACATTTTATGCCACTTCAGAAAACCACTATATATGGTATTGCTACTCTGGTCTCACCTTTTTCTTTAGCAATTTTACTAAGGGCATTCTGGAAGACCTTGGGAGAAGGATATCCAATTTAAATCCAAATTGGCTCAGCGGTGAAGGGATATCTTCTAGCCTGGGCTAAACCACATGGAATATACAATGTGTAGGCTGCCTGCATGAGTATGTGTATATCCAGAGGGCAAGATAAAGAAAAAAAGGTTTAATGTCGGAAGAGGCCGAGTGAAAGAAACGAGAAAGATATGAGGATAGAGACCTAACAACAAACCAAAAAAAGACAAAAGCAGGAGAGAGAGAGAGAGAGAGAGAGAGAAAGAGAGAGAGAGAGAGTACTAATGGAGTTCCTCTTGGAAACAGAGCCACTAATGAGGGAGCAAACCAAGAAAGGGTCATGTGTGGGGACACAGCAGCATAATTGCTATTCAGTCCACAGGTAAGAAAGGTCTGAGGTCACAACAGAGGATTTGATCATGCAAAAGCCTTGTTCCACACCATCCATTTTAGGACTAATCTTTACTTTAGCTTTTAGCAGTAATCTAGTCCCAGACACAAATTCCTGAGACTAGCATGATTGTGTTAGTAGTGCTAGACAAAAATTAGAAACTCAGAACACTACCATATGTCCATGGTTTGGGATGTCAAGTATGAGACATGAGAGTTTATTGAATTTTTTTTTTCTCAAAAGTGAAGTAGAGGGAAGCTTAGAAGATAAAGCGCTAAGCTCTAGGGTTTAGCCTGGAGACGGTGTTAGCTTCTTCTCTGACTGATGAGGACTAGCAATTTGCCAGTAGCTTCAGTTTCCTCAGCAGGTGTCACTGGAGTGTCTGTGAGCCAGGAGCGTGTGCCAATACAAAATGGCTTGTACTGGAAAGACTGCAGTAACACGTGACTATTTTACAGCCTGCTGCAGTTACAGTGGAAAGAAACTACAGGGTATGTATGGCTTACAGACCAGGCAAATAAAATGCTATCATAAAGCTTATGCATGTTTTTATAGTCCTGAAAGTTCTAAGCTCACTGACCAAGTGAATCACACTAATAAAACATCTTTTGGAGATGTTTTTCAGATGTGATCACATAGTTTTCATATAATGACTTGAAGAAATTTGATCATGTGTGAAAAGAGTACATATATAGAGTTTATGTAATGCCATTCACAGTAAATACCTGTAACTGTAATGTAATTTACACAAAAGTACAATTTCAGGGAAAATTATATCGAAGATGAAGAAAATGTATGCATTCTAAAAAGGTAACAACAGAGACATTATTTCAGTACAATTTTAAATTATATTTTATGCTGTTTATTCCATATTTAATTGGTATCTGAATAATGTTATTCATTTAGCTATACTTATAATGGCAGTATCTTATTACACTCATTTTCACTGTTTTTCCTGTGTTATATAGGGCACAGCAGGTATTGCTGCCGCCTCACAGCTTCAGAGTCCTTAATTCGCTCTTGAGCTTGGGTTACTGTCTGTGCGGAGTCTCAGTTGTTCTCCTCATGTCCACATGGGTTTCCTTTGGCTTCCTCCTACCTCCCAAAACATACTGGTAGGTAAATTGGCTATGCTAAATTGCTCCTAGGTGTGAATGTGTGTGTGTGTGTGTGTGTGTGTGTGGTGCCCTGTGATGGACAGGCATCCCCTCCAGGCTCCCCAACTCACACTGAGTATTCCCAGGATAGGTTCTGGATCCAGTGCAATCCTGACCAGGATTAAACGGTTACTGGAGATGAATATAGTATGCACTGGTCTATTACTATGAAGTATAACCGAACCTGGGCTGTGAAAGAAATGCTGATGATTCTTGCTATGGATTACTGGGTCCCTATCATGTGCTTCAGTAAAGCATACCATTCCCAAAACCAATCACTTGTGAACATAGTACAGTGTAAACTTATTTTCCTGCTGATATATGTGCTATTACAGAGTCATTTAATGAATGTTTTTACTTACTCCTAATAATTGTTTAGTTACAAGGTATTATTCAGACATGACTATAAGCTCCATCTAAATAACTTGAACCTCTCTGACCTTTAAGTACAGTTCATTACTTTAGCTTGCCACCCAAAATAAAGAACATGATCTGTGAAAATATAGAACCTGGGTGGCCTTTTTTTGTGATCAGCAAAATGTGAAAGATCTGCATCAGTTTAGGGGAGAAATCAGTTATTGTAGCATTTTACTGAATTCATCTGTCCACTGGTCCACAATAACCCACAGTTAATAGCAGGGATAAAAAGTAACTGGAGACCTTTGGCTTGTGTAATGTTATCTTTATCATCAAGGAAGCTTAGTCACATGAAAACCTGGCACTTAACATGCTCCACCTAATGAGTCCTGCCAGTTCCCTAACTAGATGACAATTTGAGTGTAGTGGACAAGGTCAAGACACTCAAGGTCTTGAAAACAACAAACCCAATAGCAATCACAAGCAGCACTCTTAAAGTCATAGCTACGTAGGTTAATTAGATAGTTTCCTTGCCACTCACACTTTGCCCCGTATTTCATGAGTAATTAAATTCTTTTATTAGCCCTGCCTCCTTTATAATTAACTTGGTGTAATCTAACATGTAGGAAATGTAAGATGCATTTTATTGAACTAGCATTAAAAGCTAAATTCACCACTACTAATCCTCAAGAGAGCTGAGTGTGTTCCTAATAGCTTGAAAAAACAAAACTAAAAAAAAAAATCATTTTCTGAAGTAATTATCATATATCTGTAAGCAGGGAAGTGATTCTAATTAACTCTACATAAAGACCACCATCTTATTTTCTGCTGACTACTGAAGCCATGGTCCACAAAAAGGATCTTATTGACAACAACAAAAGGTTTCAACCAGGAGGGAGATACAAAAGAAATTTCAAAAAGTCAGTTGTCGAAACACTATGAAGGCCATCGTGAACAAGTGGAGAAAATGGGGCACAAGAGTGACATTACCAAGAACTGGATGTCCCTCCAAAATAGACAAAAGGACAAGATGAAAATTTCCCAGGCTGCTAAGAGACTCACATCAACATTAGGGGAGCTGCAGGAATATCTGGCAGTTACTGTTCACTCCCTGCAGGTGATAATCTCTCATGTATTTTTCACATATCTGGGCCATGGGGTCGGGTGGTTAGATGGAAGTCCTCAATTTTGCCAACACTTACATACAAGCTCCCAGGGGCGCCATGAAGAGTTTTAGGGGGACAAGACAGAAAGACAAGAAATTTGGGCCCCCTTTGTCCTGATGAATGTGTTTGTATATGTGCGTGTTTGACGTTTAATATGAAATTGAAAGACACCGAATAAGAAAATGAAATAATTTATTACCATTTAAAACATTTATATTATTTCAATTTTTATTTCAAGTAACAAAAATGGTTTTAAGGTTTTCATTTGAGTTTCCGTTTCAGTTAACTTATTAATAAATACATACATAGTACATAAATATATAACCATGCTTCTATCTATCGTTGCAGTTTTAACTAATCTTCTATACATCCCTTATTATTTATTTCTTTGTTTTTTGAATCATCATTACAAAAATAAGTTTTAACAGTTAAAATTATTTGCAACAGTTTTCCTTTCTTCTCCCAGTACGATATTACAATCTAGGCAGTAACATTAAAGAAATATAA
Organism: Hemibagrus wyckioides; assembly: GCF_019097595.1. Lineage (NCBI taxonomy): Eukaryota > Metazoa > Chordata > Actinopteri > Siluriformes > Bagridae > Hemibagrus > Hemibagrus wyckioides. The sequence continues at coordinate 9,840,750 of NC_080734.1, read as the reverse complement.
AAACCCATAAAAGCAGCAAAACACCACGACAGGCTTAACTGAATAACGGAACAGAACTCTGCAGTCTTGTTATACATTAAAAAAGAACTGGTATCCAGGAAAATTAAGAGTTTCTTGTCGTAAACCTTTCAGAACCCAGCTCGTAAGAGAAACTTTCATTCTCGTAACGTCTTTATCTCTATTTTCGTTACATTTTCGCTCCTGACAGGTGTGTCTTTACATCCATCGTGTTATTTTTTGTGCGTTTAACACCATGCACGCTGTATTTTGAACTGATGAGAGCGTGCTCACGTTCACTTCTCACTTTCTAATTTTTCATTTTATTTTACTACAATTATTAGTTAACATGTCCTTGTATGTAAAAAATCCCCCATGACGGCATCCTTGCAAGCGCCACAAAACCACGACACAAAACATGTTACACTGTGAGATCAAGATGGCATAAATCTAAAAGATACAGTATGTTTGGGAAAAAATAACACTATACTCATGGTGAAGCATGGTGCTGGTAGCATCAAACTATGGAGCTGCTTTTCTTTATTTTGGACTGCGGCTCTAGTCAAGATAGAGGAAAAACTAGCAAGCCAGTAGAATTAGAAAATGTAAAAGAAATACTAGCTAGCAATGCTATTTAAGGCGTGGTTATATGTCTAATTCACACATCATTTAAGAGTAAGTTTAAATTATTTTGTTTTTTAACATACATAAAGAAATAAAAGTGACACTTCTTACATTATTCTTTCTTTTTTTTCATTTTTAATCCATTATTACTGTTGATTTGTGTAATTTAAGGTGGGATTTGATTGACATGGCCTAGAGCATTTACTTATTTGGGATGTAAACCCCTTCCAGTGGGCTAGTAATATATTATCAAAAGAATTCATTCAGTTATTAAAAAATATCTCACTCCTCATGAACCTTTGCACCAAAAGCATACATCTTCTAATCTGGTTCTATTACAGTCAAAAGATTAATGTCACTAATGGCAGTTCATCTAGCAGTACTTTATTGAAGAGAAAAGAGTCTATGAAGCACATCTCTATATTATCTTAAGTAAAGGGGGGTTGAGCAACTGGATTCAGTTTATATTTAATCATAATATATTATAATAGATAATTAAGAACTGATCGGTAAAGATGGTATTTAACACTCCTTTTGGCTATTATTGTAATAAATGAAACTGCTCATGTATTAAAATGCATCTGTTCATGTATTAAAATGATTTTCTTTCAGTAAAACAAGGTTGATATATCGAACAGAATAAATGATGCAATACAATATACAATAAACCATCATTTTATCCTCAGTGTGTCTGTTCATCTCAGATCTGTTAAAATGGAAATATGCAGTTTGTCATTTGGGTTGTGTTTAAATCTGTATTTCTAAAATCATCACACGTTCACAAATCACTTGTCTGGTCCGTAAAATCGCGCGTCTGTAGCAGCATACTTCAACGTTCTTACACAAAATGTGTGAAGGCTGCAGATTGTCAGCTTTAATTTCAGGGTATTTAACTCTAGAATTTACAAACCCATTCTACTTTGTCCACCTTCACCATATTTCCAGACATTCTCAAAGGCATATGTTATTATATTGTTTAGTATGCTATTAGAATCCAATAATGCTTAGCTCAGTAGACTCAAATATACCTAAGACGCTATTAAAAAAGAAATACATCAGCCTGACCTGGGTAACATATTAACCAGAAGCCATGACTGTCATATGTATGATTATGTGTGCTTCCTCTAAAACCCCTTCTCTCTAAGAAAAGCATGTGAAGTTCCAGCACACTGCATTCAGGATGAGGCTATTGGGTAATCATTGCCCATCTTGGCCCACAAAATGAGCTTAGAATTGTTAGGAAAAAGAAGGCGCGTTTTTGACAGCCGATGTGCAAATATGAAGCAATAGAATCTCAATGAAGCCTGAAAAAAGGAATGCATAAATAGATTAGATTGAATGTGCCTAAGCTGCATGGAAAGCAAATCTAATTATGAAGCTACTGTGTCTCCTGATTTAGGAAAGAGAGCTCATCTTTGCCCAGCAGAATCAGCAGATCCACAGAGTGGCATGAGCCATCACTGATGAGACACATATTTGAGCTTGTTATGAGATGAAATCCATGCGTGGAAGCTAGGGATCCAGGGTCTCTCTGGCACATAGCACATTTCTGATTGAAAACAAAACAGTACAAATCTACCCAAATGTCTTCAAGGCAGAAAGCATAACTCGCTTCATGGGAGCTGTACTGGCATCCTGAGATGAGAGGTACCTTGCAGCTTGGAGGTTTGCTTGAATCATTTAAAGTGCTAAAGGTATTTTTATCCACGTTGCATTAATCTCCTGCATCCGCACTGCTTGACAGGATATGAATTTACCATGAAAAGTCAATTACTGCATGCTAAGTGAACCATGCTTTGGGCCAGTCAAGATAAGCAGAACATTGCTCATCAGTTTGTTGTTAAATTACATGTTATCTTTAGGGTTTTTCAATGAAAGTTGAATGAAAATCAAGAATACAAATTATGTTTGGTAAGACATTTGCAACATAACACAGAAAAGTAAAATATACAGACCTTACAGCTGTAAAACATTTTCTCATCAACACTGCACATGTTTTATTTCCCTAGATATATGCTTTCATTACATGCCTCATGCTGATTTAAGCGATTTTACTGTATTTATAAAGTTTACATTTTTTTTCAGTGTGCTTCCTCTGTACTGCTATATAAATAAATAAATAAATAAATAAATAAATAAATAAATAAATTTTTTTCCCCAAGAACTGGGCCAAGATAAATGCTAATTAATTTTTTGGGGGGCAATGTCATAACTGAAGTTCATTCACATGAATTACAAGTCATTAAATAAAAGTTTACTTATATTTCTCCTAGGGCTTAAAGGCGACACTAATGCATGTATGTAATTGAAATCCAGCAGCATCTTAATAGGTCATGCAATAAAAATTATATTGGAGGGGTTGCATCACAATTACTTAAGCATATTATAGACTAACCCTGGGATTTCTAAGTGGCTGACTAGGAACGATATCTTAGTGAAATCTTACTGAAAACGGCAAAAGAGAGAAGCATTTTCATATTGTACTTTTAAAATATTATGATGGTAAAAACAGAAATTAATTTCCCAACTTTCCAAATGAAAATTCTGAAGTTACATTATTATAGAAATTATATATGGTTTGTTTTTTCTTGAGCCAGTTACATTTCTTAACCTATGGCTGCTGATCAGATTTGCACAATATGATTATTCCTCACTATTAACACTGTTTCATCAATATTATTGGGGTTGCATGTATAAACAATAAAATCAAGCAACAATATGCTGTGTTGATTTAATTCTCTGTATTGCCAGAGCTGCCCAGAGATTTGCCTGTAAAATTCCTTGAAACAATTTTGAAGTCACTGTGAGGCAGCCAACCTCGACACTCCCACCACCATGCTTCACAGCTGGAATGATGTTTTGGTATTAATGTACAGTGACTTTATTCCTCCAAATATAGCACCGTACATTTCTGGCAGCAGTACAAGTTTTGTCCCCAGCAGAGGACACTGTTATGGCTCACGGCCTCACCATGGCTGTCACTTCGTCTCCCTGTTTCACTTCAGAAGTCCTTACGCCACATGGCTCCTGTTCAGACGTCTGACCTTCCTATCTGTCTTTCTATGATATTTTATATTTATAGGGAATACAAACTTTAGCAAATAAACATACATGACCTGTATTTATATGTATTATAGAAATTCAGTAATATTAAAACATAACTTAATTATTCTTTAAGCTTTACACTATTTCATCTCCAAGGGAGTTTGAAAGAATTGTCATTAAATTTTTACAGCAATTTTTAAAATTCATGTTAATGCTAAATTTGATGTGATTATAATGCATGTAAATATGCATGGCTTCTACAGTTTACCTCCACTGCTGGAAAGAAAAAAGTGAAATAGTATTGTTCAAAGTGAGTCGTAGCATTACCTTTGAAGGATGTACCTTTCATTAATTTACATTTGCAGGCTGTTCATCACAGTGCAGATAAGGCACTGCTTAGTGTCCCTCCAGGCAAAAAGAAAATCATGTCAATTATAGAGAAGTGCATAGAGGAATAATCACACTGGCGCCACTACTTGCACATTAGCTTCAGCTTGTCTCTTCAAGGACAAAATCTATAATTTAGTGGAGTGCAATGTGAGGTGAGGATGGAAATGAAAAATTAATTTGGGGAGGATTTTTTTTTCCTGCTCCTAAAACACAACATTCTTGCTTTCAGAGACAATATTTTAGTGAGCTACATGATGACTATTGATCATTTTATCTGTTCACACTGGCTCGTCTTTTCTGTGTGTTCCTTTGATCAGAAAACTGCAAATGAGAATTCTTTATGATCTCTCCAATTCTTTCTGCTTGCGTGACATGAGGAACTTCTGTAAAGCTGTATCAGAACTACTCCCAGCTGTGGGAATTGTCCCCTTTTCAAAGCAGTTCATTAAAACAAGAACAAGGATATTTATTTAGACCAGTAGTGAATCCAGAGGTCAGCTGTGATTTCTCTGCTTCTCTTCTATGCCAGAACACCTGCCATTGCACTCCAAAAGTGTTCCCCAGGTGCAAATGCTTACCTCAAGTGAGTAATTAAGCTCATATCCAAACATCGAAGTAGGAGATGTAATCAGCATTAAAGGCAAAGCATCTGTCATATCCAAGATTTATGCTTGTCTAAGAGGCAATAAAAGTCACCCTGAAGTACCTTCAACGTGTCTTCACACTATGATACTGATTCACTATTGTCGTCACAGACACTAAGCTGATTACCCAAAATGATTCTGCATTATGAATCAAGCTTTTTATTTTGTACCAGACACGATGAAATCAGATATTTAGTTTTCAAAAGCCAAAAGGTGGCAGAAGTAGGATTTCTTTATTCTGGAAAAAAAAAAAGACTTGAAGAGGTCCTGAGAAAATTGTTGAAAACATGATATGAGAGTCATTGACTAACATGTATAAACATTACTGAAACACTCTCGACCTGAGCTGGTGAATATGAGGAGAAGGAAAAAAACAGCAAACAGGCAAAACTCTTATTATTGTTATTATTATTATAATGTGCCATTTGGGAAATGTTTCTAACTCCTACATCTTTAAACCCTGATTAAATTTCCACATTACTGTTACAGAGAACATCCAATTTTGCACAGGATTATTTATCTAATACTTTAACAAATGTCAGGACATTAAAGTTCATAAATCTCAATTACAATATCCACCCATGAAATAACAATCTGATATGCTGTATAATGCACATCCTGTGCACCAGTGATCACTAGCCCTGTTCCTGCTGAATGACTGTTCAAATTGAATTATATAGGAAGTTAGATCTCTAGAATCACGGCTGTTCTCAAAATGTTTGCGTTTTGTCCTCAGTTCCTGGTCTGCGTCTGCTCTTGTGCTGCCTTCATGCTTTCTATTAGGTCTAGTTTCTTGTGATTTGTCGATCTTTCGGTGTGTATACAGCACTTCATCTGGAATGTTGGAATGTTGACAATCTGACAGTTTTTCGAAAGTTGTTACATTTGATGCTTCCAAAACAAGTTCATAACTCCAATCTGATCAGGAATAGGTTATTCAGTTTAAACAAGATTAGATCAGATACTTGGGAAAGTTCTCTGTAGGGAAAATATTTACTATTCTGGCTTCTCCGTTCCTTCAGGAAAAACATTTTAAATAGACAAAATAATAACAAGATGGATTAGATATTAGTGTGTATGATATATCAGAATTTGCCAACGGGTCTTGGCAATTTTAAAAGTTTCCTTTCATAAGCAACTTACAAGTAATGCAACTTGAATAGTCATGCTTTAACTACAAAATTACATTTCTGCCTTCTTTGTAGACAAAGGGAAAAACCCAACCATTAATGAAAATATGGAATAATACTGTGGACCGATCTGTAAATGTTCTTATGCTCTATGTTCACCTGTTCCCATGACCCACTATCAGCCAATCACAATAAAATAAAATCGTATAAAAAGCCTGGTGATGAGAAAGTAGGCCAATGATTCAGTGGTAATAAATCAAATCTAACACTAACAATTAAATAGGCATTTAAGCGTTTTTATTTCTGTATTGCTTTTGTGGTTACATGGCTTTAATGTTTTTTGTTCTTCTAACAATATTAGCTCTTGCTCTGCCAGTAAAATAAATGAAAAGCACTTTTGTGGCTTTATGGTTAGCCAATTGGTGATTACTGATCATGGTCTCAATTCAACATGGGGTTCATGATTTTATTATATAACCACCTTCTGCTCTTCAGACCTGCCTGATCCAGCCCAATGTTCTCTACCTCTGGTTGAGGTCTCATCACTTGGAAGCCACTCGCTATTGCTGACAATGGCTCGATATGGACAGCCAAAAATACATGAGATTGCTGCGGATGGTACTACTTAGAAACCATGAAAATGGATTTGGACTGCAATTGATATGAACAGTTTTGCTATAATGGTTTAGGACTGCAATTGCTATGATAGCTTTAGGACTGTGATTGCAAGGAACAGTTTTGTACTCAAGTCTCCATCAGTGAACAGGTGATAGCTTCAAAGAAATAGACTTCATATTAAAACGAGACTGAATTTCTTTGCACTACTTTTTGAACATAGAGTACACAAGCAAAATCTGGTGTACCTGAGATGAGGATGTGTTCCCTTTTGAGTCTGCTTCCTCACAAAGAGTTTTTCCTCAACACTGTCACCTCTGGCTTGCTCATTAGGGATCGATTTCAATTTAAAATGTATGTGTATGTTTATATCCTGAATTTATGTATTACATAAAGCTTCTTTGTGACAATGTGCTTTGTTAAAAGTGCCATACAAATAAAATTGCATTAAAATGAACCTGAATTCATTAACTTTGGAGATCTCAAAGGAGGCATATGTGAGAAGTGATAATAAAGACTTCTCTTTTTAGATTAGTTGTTGTTGTTGTTCCTCTGAAGTATTATCACAAATAAATTTTCTTGTACATCGTTATATGACAAGGAACCCAGATGTTGCTTTGTGTGTTTTTTTTTTTTCATTATAAAGCCATGGGTTATTAGTTTTTGTCAAGTTCCCTAGTCTTTGTTTTCTTTATATTCTGACCTTGCTACCTGACTCATGATGAATTTGTATTGTTTGTCCGCTGATTTTATGATTCAGTCTGCTTGTAACACGAATCCCTCATGAAAATGCCTTAACAAATCCCACACATTCATCCAAACACCTCTTCCTCCTGTTTTATATTCATCTGTGCAGGTTCTTCATCCCTTAGGATGCCATGCCCTTGAGCCCAGCCTCGGTCATACCATCATGAACAGAACCAGGGTGTGTAAGCAGCTGTGCGTTTGAACAGATGGCAAACAGCAACAGCCTGAGAAAGTCTGCTAAGCAGATGATTGATGACTGCTACATGCTGTCTCTCAGCACCGAGAGTTACTGCCCCGAGTCACGGGCTGTTCTCTGTTGAGGAACACAGTCCCCTCCGACCAAGTCTTCTGGACCTTAACCCCAGATCAGTCACACACATCTTTCCCTCTCCTCTATTCCTCTGTTTATTCCTATATTTTCCCCTTTGCACGTGTTCGAGGCAGCAGTCCCCTCAGATAAGGCATGATGAATGTAGATTGTTTGCAGCCCGACAGTTCTCATTAGTTTAGCTGGGGGTTAGAGCTCAGCATGATAGGCCATGTTCAGTCTCCTTCCACCTCATGGCAAAGGTTCACGGAAGGAGCAGAGTGATAGCTGCACTGAGGGCTATTGGAGAGGAGGGGGAGGGGGAAATTTAATAAACCTGCACAATTCCATTTCTTGAATGGGTTCACATTAATACTTGAGCGTGTGAGTAGTGTAGGAGTTGATGACTCAGGCATATGACAGAGGAGAGCTGATGTCTCTGTTGCTCATTTATTAGTAAGGCATGTTGATTCAAGGAGTATTTTCCATTTTGTGCTACATGAAGGTTACAGCAGGCTGCATGAACAGATAAAGGCAGTTGTCTGCAAGATGGTAGGCTTAACACTCTATGCATATACAAACAAATGTATGCACTTTGTGAAAAGAAAAGCTGTTTTAAACTGCCATTTTGTCAGATAGATGGTGGTTGTTAAAGTATACAAAAGAAAGCGCATTTCTAGTCCTTGGGGAGAATATTACAGATTTTTGTGGTAATTTCAGTTTTAGTTTTAATGTTCAGGAGAAACTAATGCATTTTTTTATATAATCGTGATTTCTTTGTAGCATATTGCTTTGCACTGAATTCAGCCATCAAATGCAAATGAATAAAGTAAAAGTTCTTTTAGGCCATTAAGTTGGTACTCGGCATCAATTGCATTCTGTAACTTTTCACATATAAGCTATTTTTGAGAAGAGGAAAAAAAATGATAGAGATCATTATGTGGTTTCTATGTTCTGTCTTTCATTTCACTAACAATAAGCCTTTCTGGCTTCATATATTCTGAACGGTTTGAAAGAGTCTGTATGTTCTCTCACTCCTATTCCCAAGCATAATTGTGTACAGTAAGTGACAGATGTACATTAGAGTGTATTCCACTGCGAGGGATACTTGTGTCATCCTGGTGCCTAATTAAGTCCTTCAGCTGATTCCAGGCTAACCTCATGTGTGATCCATGAGTCTCAGAGAGGATAATGATGCTCGAGACTCAAGTGGTTTGTTGTCAGAGGTTACACTGGTTTATCTTCCCCCAAAAGAGCTTTACTCTTCTATTCATGCCACATGCCAAAGGGACTTGCATTGCTACTGGACAAAGATCAACTGGAGGGTCAAGAATAGTTAAAAAGATTTGGCAAGCCTTTGAAACTTTAATAAGGTCCATGAATTAATCAATAACGGGACAGGATAAATGAAGCGAGTGGCGGGAGTCAAGCACTGGTAAAGGGAAGAGCCTAGTGACCCCCCAAGCTGGCTCTGCTGAATTAATCATTTCCCATGAAACTCAGTGCTGCTTAGTGAGGAGCTGTTGATGTCACCACTTCAACTTAACCACCTACACAGGCTGTGGGCAAAGCCATGCACATGAATAGGGAGCACAGTTTATGGATCTCTAGTACTAGGGAACCTAAAGTGCACCAATAAACCATGAATAAATTCATTTCAAAGTCTTAGGTTCTTTAGATTAGGCCATCCGCCAGCATGTAATAAATACCACACCAGCTGGATGTTCCTATGCATCCATTTTTGGTCTTTTGGATAATGTAAAGTAGGATTTGCTGGTAGCATTATAAATGTTACAGAAAGCTGTATAGTATATATAAATATATATATATTGAAATATCATTGAAGTAAAGACACTGCCAACAACAATATCTATATTTATCCCTGTGCTGGATTAATGGGTATGGTACAATACCATTTTTTCTTCTTTATACCTATAACTGAAACCTTTGTATCAGCTGGAACTTAGACCTATCCAATATCTATTTTTTTTCTGAACTGTTTAACACGGAGTTGCAGGAAACCTGGATCTCAGAAGTCTTAGGGAATAAGGAGGGAGACACCCTGGACAGCTTTCCACACACCCATTCACACACTGCAGACAATTTAGAGATGCCAATCAGCCTACCATGCATGTCTTTGGACTGACGGAGGAACCTGGAGGACACCCCTAAAGCAGGGGGGAGATCATGCGTACTCCACGGACACAGAGCAGAGGTGGGAATTGTAAACCGAAACTACAGAGGTGTGAAGTAAACATGCGCCTCTTTTAATATCTTATCTTAAAAAACATTGCAGGTCACATATTCAAACATACCTAGGGGACCATACCAGCTGGAATGGGTTTAGAAGGTGGAAGGAAACCAGATAATCCTGATAAAAGAAGGGGAGAACATGAACAAAAACTCCACACAGAACAGAACCAAGGTTCAGGATCAAACCCAGGACCCTGGAGATGTCAGGTGCGGTGCTACTCACTACACCATCACAATGTCTTTGCTAAGAAATTCTCTGCTATTTCAACCTATATTTTTTACAGAATTGCTTTAAATTCATTCTTTTTTTCTCTAATATCAGATTCCCCACATTTTTTACTAGACATCTGTAAATGCTTCTATAATAGCAGGAAATTCTTCTTGGAGCATCGTGAGGAGGTGAGAAAGAATTTTCTTTGAATCTTCATTGACTCCCTACAAAGCAATGTCCTCATTACTTTCTTAGCATGTCCTGAGGACATTTTTTTTTAGCATGCTAAAACTTTGAACCCAATGTAAGGCCTTGTATGGTTTCATAAAGTGTTCTTCAAAATACTTTCTAGGTTTTTATGCATATTTACTTGGTAATCTCCTGGAAATTCAGTAGAAAGGAGAAGGTAGCACACAAGTCTATTTCAATTTCGGTCCTAAAGTGAAATCTGATGTACTTTTTTAATCTGTGTTGTTTTCAAGCAAGTCTTAATTAGGATATTTATAATTTACCTTTGTTTGAGCCCCATGCAGCATTAAGAAAATAATCCTCTGGTCTACATGCAGCGTGAAAAAAAGAAAGCAAAGACACAACTTACAGTAATTGACATCCTCGATTTCATACAGCTGCATTTACAGGAAGTAACATTGGAAAAAATAGCAAAGAAATACCGTAGAAATAGAAATGATGACATACACTGGCTGGTACACTCTGCTTTGCATTAGAAATGTAGCAGGACTACAAGACATTCATCGTGAGCCGTGTATTCACTCTCCTGGGTGTCGTATCTCATATCATGTAGACACACACACACACACATGCACACACAATCTTATACACACAGACGTACACACTGGAGTGGAACAATCTAGCATTCCTACACTGCTGCTGATATTGGTGTGATTAGAGAAGAGGAGTGGAAGAAGTGTAAGGCACTAGAGAAATGGAGGCGTAGATCCTTTCCTAAGTCGTATTGAAAGACGGTGCTGTGTGTGTTAGTATGTTTTCCTCACTTTAACATACCAGTGACCATGCTGGAATGAAAATTGAACAAACACGTCTGGTGCCTTAAAATGAATAGATTCTGCTGTACACCAACAGACCTCATCAAAATGATTTAAGATATATAGAAGAAAAAGAAGAAGCAATATACATAACAGCACAGTGAATTCCTTTTATTTCTTTTATTTATGCATATCCTAAATTGTTAGCAAGCACTGGTTAGAGCTCAGGGTCAGGCATGATACAGCACTCCTGGAGCACAGATGGTTAAGGGCCTTGCTCAAGGGCCCAATTTGGAAGTACAGGAGTTTGAACCCCTGATCTTCTGATCAGTATCTCAGAGCCTTAACCACAGAGGATACTGCTGAGTGCAAGCCCAAGCACATATACAGTAGATCTGACAAACATATCCCAACAAATAAGATACACAAAAAAAAGACAATAGTTTAGAATGATCCTAAAATGTTTTTGTCAAGAGAGCAGTTTGGGGGCTGGACAAGTTGGGAGGTGTGTGTGAGAGGAGTTCCTTGAACATGCAATCAGTGATTTTCAGACCAACAATCAAGTAATTGCATCGTTTGACACATCATAACACTAAAGGAGCTAGCTTTAAAAATGTTCAAGTGCTGTTCAGTTTCCAAGCACCCTTTTTGTAACATTTGATCTGAACTAGATAGAACAGGCATAAGTAAACGTCACCCTTCCAGTGTTTCAAAGGCCATCGACTATGTAATGACATGATGTGAATATGTATGACCACCTTATCCAGACCTGTCTCATAATTGTGTGAATATAATATTCTCTTTCTCTCGCTGTATCATGACATCGTGACTGTGTGGTCTGTAGAAACCGAATGTCATGGCACTAAATTCTACAAAACTGTCACAGATGACCGTTTTTTTTTTCTTACAATAATATTCTTTAATATAGGGAAATGACATTGAAATTTTTTATTTAGGATATATTCTGCCTTCGTTGTCTGTTTGTAAAGAAAACACCGGGTAAAAAAGCCAGTTTAACAAATTTAGTGGTGCGGTTATCCTGTCTACAGATGTCTAAAACCAGTTTTCTCACGATTTTGATCATGTTTTTGGATAGATATACTGTAGCTTGTCATAGTGAAACAGACATCATTTTAGGATCTGATTGCAGCTGGAAAACTGCCAAGAGAAGAGCACTTAGGTCCCATTCAAACCAGGCATCAAGCATGCATCAACCTGGGTGATCTGATTGTAACTGTACAGTGCTGAATGCAGGTGTGAACAGGGTCCAATATGTCTCACAGATGTTTTACGATCCAATCAATCAAACCATCTAGGATGCTTGATCACTTGCATGCATAGGTAGTGTGAGCCCAAAGATTCCCAATGAGCCTTAAACAGCAACATAACACTACTTCCTAATGAACACTGCCCTAGCTGGAAAATACAGTATGTAACCATTGGAAATTGTGCTGATTGGTAAAGTTTTTAATGCTAGAATGAATCTGATGAAAGCACATTCTTTCATCATCTAAAATCTTTGGTTAACCGACTGCATGGCCAAACCATTTGAAACCCATACAGGTATGTGAGATAGGATGAAACACAGGAAGTTTCTGCTTAATAACAAATGCCGCTTTGAACTGACGTGACAAATGTGTGTGTGACACTTGCTCCAGTGGAAATGATGCATGAAATCCTATCACTGAAGATAGTGCTCCATAAGATGCTTGAAAAATGCCAAGTGTGTTTCGGCTGTCCACTTGTGATCGGATCACTAAAGACAGATGTTAATACCAGGTATGATCTCAATGTTCACAAAGTTATGAAATGTTTAAATGACCGAAGACATCAGTTACAAGTGGTTCACTTAACAGAACAATAAGGCTCATGTTTAAGTGCAACAAGTAGTGGTTTTTACCTCGGGTGATGAGACAGAAACTGATGTGTTTGATGCTGATAATCAAAGAAAGAACTCCTTTCTCAGTGTAAACCTATAGCAGAAGTTGGCAGGTGTCTTTTTGTGGAACTGGAGTGGAATTTTTTCAATGTGATTTTCTCCTGTTTTTAGCTTTGAAGGTAACTAGACTAGAGACCAAATGCTCAAACCACTTGTGATTGAGAATCACACAAAAGAGAAGCATATTCTAGTTCAGGAAATTCTATACAGTAATTTTATAGTATAAAATAGCAACATTTGATCATGTAAAGAGATTTCCCATGTTGCCACACATCATATATGGATTCCAAGACATATAATATTACATCCTATTTTTAGATCAAGGTTTCATTTTGGCAGAAGAACCTCAGTAGAATATGATTCTACTGAAATAGAAATAATAAGAAATAAGAAATAATAAGGCTGATCGGTTGTTCTTGTTCTTTTTTCTCACCATTTATTAATTAGAGCTATCAAAGTGCTTCAGGAATATATCTTTGCCTTTCGCACTCCTTTTCTTTTGTGTAAGCACAACTGATATCTTCCAGTATGGGCTGAGATTAGCAAAGAGGCAGCGTTCTCTTTCAGAGCCCATAAAGCACTGAAGGAGTTACTGTAATACAGAAACACAGCTCTCTCCCTTCCCCAGCCACCTCCAATCTACCTTCCACTCCACTCAGATTGTCTACTCTGGAAGTCTTCGAGACTGTTTCACTTGATGGATTAGACCATCAGTAAGAAATAATTAAGAATGTGCCGCAGGCTTGTCGGACTGAATACAGCATCAGTCGGGGAGTAAGGGTCAACTCCTCAAAGCTACATCTTTCTGTTACACTCTCTTAAAGTGTAATAGAACTATATCCATTTACCGAACTCTAAACACAAGGTCAGGGGGTAATGGGCTTTGGGTGGAGTGCAATAAGCAGTCACTGCTTGCATTGTATACCCTCTAAAGCCTTTATTTCTTCAAGCTGTACTTGTGCAACAACAGTGTCACTGTTAATTGAATTCCTATTGTATACATTTCACAAATAAGCTCAGTTTTAAAGATATATACATTTAGGCTCATTTGTGATTGATCTGGTTTATGCTCCGAACACAACACAAGCCCACACTGACTCACACAAACTTCATCATTGTGAGTCAATTGTCTATGCATTTTGGTGTGCGATGGGGAGGGGTAACCTTTCACAAAGGTTAGGCATAAAGCCTCAGAAATATCACCAATCTGAAGATATTAAACACTAGATCATTTTAAGGCTGCTTGCAGAGCTTTAGAACTACTCGGTTGATATCACTGTAGTGTGCGATGGATCTGCAGATGCCTGACAAAAATCACACTGCAAGTATTTTTTATGGACATTTCAGTGTAACAGAAGTTCAGTAATGACTTTTCCGCTTCTCTTCGCAACATTTCATGAAAAATAAATGTCCTATGTTCTGTGAAATGTAATGTAATGCATATTGTGTTGAATAAAAATGCGAAGTAAAGAAAAATGATTGATTCCATTTCACATTTAATAGCTTTGCTTTGGACCTTCCCTGAAATTATATACATGCACTACAGGGCAAATGAATGAATGGTTTTTAAAGGTGCTGAATATTTGGTAATAAGAGTTCAAGAGGCTGCAGACACACATGTACAAAAGGGGTTCACGACATGAAGCTCAGAGAAACATTTAAAGCTTATTCTAGTAGACCATCAGGTGTCATGAAACTTGTTATTGAGATGTGACAAGATTTCTGTTTACAGAATTCCAGGACAACATTCATTACAACATCATGAAAACTAACACCATAACTCAGAGCGTATGCTTTATATGAATACTTCATGTCATGGCCTCCACTGTGTATGTGTGTTGAGTTTGCATGTTCTCCCCATACCTTGTGGGGTTTCCTCCAGGTACTGCTTGTGTGAGTGTGTGTGCTATTGTGCCGTTGTGATAGACCGGCATCCTGTCCAGGGTGTATCCCGCCTCCAGGCTCCAGGTTCCCTGCAATCCAGTAGTTTAAGTGCTGTTGAGAATGTATTGATGGATGGATGTTGTGTTTGTTACCCCATTTAACTTTTAATGCTGTGAAAACATATGCCAACTTCATTACACCATAACCATATATTTAAAATCTTATAAATAATCAATTCTTTAATGAGTTGCAATGAAATCCTATGCCTTCGTTACACTACCATAATGACAGACCTTTCTATTAGCATCAGCTTGGTTTTTATGTTTGGCATGGCATATAATCATTTTGTCACTCTGACATAACTGAGACTTGTTGAAATAAGACTAATAAAAGCTAATAATAACATGCCGTGTTAGCATAAGTAACTAGCAACAGTAAGTGCTACTGAATATTTTAATGTTAAAACCTGACACTGAGTTTTAGGTGTTGTACTGCACCGACAGTCACCAGATGTGACGCCTGTAATAAACTATACCACTGTGTAAAATGGGCACATGCTGAATCAGCAACAAACTTACAGAAATTCTATATAAATATTTCAATCACTGAAGCTACAGGTATTTTTATTGTTTTAATTAATGTTTAATATTTAACGTTGTATATAAAATCCATTTCAAATGAAACGGGCCATATTTGGCCACATTGTACATTAGGGCTGTTCTGCCCTAATGTACAAATAATGTGTGGCACCTGGACAAAAATATAAAATTTTTGAAATATTTTCATTTTTTTGGTTTACCTTAGGAAAATTATCTAATATCAAGCTAAGAAATGTCATTGCTGGTGGTTTTACTGCTGTCAAATTCCTCAAGAAGAATGTAATAAGAAGGTTCCTGTTTAATTTAGTCTTTTAATGCTAATGCTTTGGTTACGTATTTACATCTAAGAAAAAACTCCCTCTATGGAGACATTTTCCCAGTATGATTCATCAAGGCAAAGAATTTGAGAAGTTGCATCACATTTACAATATTCTGCCTTTCAGCCCAGTTTATAAACATTTCTGTACTGCTAAATTGCTTTGTATAGATGTACAAGAAGGAGTAATAAACTGTGGTAAAATAACTCAAGCCTTGTAGTAGATAGACACAGTATGTGCCCACTGAAAGGCTCTCTTTCTTATTTTTAGCCTTCTATCGGCAAGCAACACTGCTTCATTTCTGCCCATATGATGACAACCTGGGAGTGAGACACATCACCGACTTCGAAAAACATGCCTGTTCTTTCGGAAATCTCTCCTACTGTCAAGCAAGGCTATCATATCTCTCTCCTGCTCTTCCCCTGTGGCTCTGTGCACCTGCTGATAACACTCAACCTGGCCTTCTCTCCTTTCCTCCTGTGGTCAGAGGAATAAAAAATAAAATAAAAACTAAATAATAAAAAATAAGACCATTGTCAGGTGGCACTTACGTACACATCAGCTAGAAAACACTGATATGGAGATTATAGCTTGTCAAAAAAAGAATTGCAGAAAGCTGCCTTTTAAACTAGGGAGGTGGAGAGAGATGCTGGTGCTAGCGAGCATGGTAATGGATGTGAGCAGAGCTTTGGGATAGAGGAGTGTTAGCATGGATGATGGAGCAGAGCACAATCCTCCGCCTACTGTATGTTTCACACATACTGCGCAGAGACCATCTCTGAAGCTCTGGAGATGAAACCTCGCCTCTGCCTTATGCAGCTCAATGAAAGCAGAGACTCATACACACATACGTGCACACACACACACACAGAGGGAGGGAGGGAGGGAGGGAGGGAGAGGGAGAGAGAGAGAGAGAGAGAGAACGACACAGAGACAGACAGAAAGACAGGCAGATAGGAGAAGTGATCATAAATTCCAGTTTTAATGACCAGATTTAATACATATTACAAAATGTCATTTTGGACACATTTTAAAATCTGCTCAGTTTGAAACCACACAGCTATGACCAACCCCATCAGTCATCTTTTTGTGATCTCTGAAGTGGAACCAATGTGCCAGAGCAATGAAATGAAATCCCCTTTGAACACAAGCCTATTTTCAGTTACATAAAGCTATGTTAGACTTTTGATAGAAAACATTTCCATTTACAATTCCTCTAAATCCAGAAGGATTTCTTATTACAGTTTGACAAATATTTGTGGACAAGCATCATGCCAGTGCAGACAGATTCAATTTAGTGGGTATGAGATGAATTTATTTTTAAATCTATCTATCTATCTATCTATCTATCTATCTATCTATCTATCTATCTATCTATCTATCTATCTATCTATCTATCTATCTATCTATCTATCTATCTATCTATCTATCTATCTATCTATCTATCTATCTATCTATCATTTGCAAGAATGTGCATGGTTTTATTTTTCTAAAATATAGACACTGAAGCTTTAGATAATGCTGACCAAACAAAATAAATAAATAAATAAATAAATAAATAAATAAAAACAGTAATAATTTAGACTTTCAGACCTGACATTTGGTGGCAAACAAGCAAGTAGGACCGTTTTCCCAGTACAATTTTGCTTGTCAGTCATCATGGCTGTGCTAAATCAGCAGCAGAACAGCTCTAACAGGAACACAGCAGTTCTTCATTACTTTTTTCCTCAGAAGGATCCACCAGTTTGCTGTTCTTACATCAACACTTTGATAAATGATTTAAGTCACCGGCATCTTGGGAAATTGTATACAACTAAAGTAAGCCTGCTTTACCCACATTACCTCCTTATACACATATCTTCGCTTCACAAACAAAATGGTCTTAATCCTCAGATACACTGGTGTAATTGATTTGTCTTTTCTTTTCTGAATGCTTAAGTATTGAGCCATTTAAATTTCCAAAGAAGAATATAATACATCATAAATCGTTTGGATTTTAATCAATGTACAAAGTACAGTTCAGATTGTACAATACAGTTAGGAACAGCAGGAGTTTTTCCATTAAAACTGAGCTAGTAATCAATATAAGAAGCTTGCTTTTAAAAAGGAAATTATCCATCCATCCATTTTATGTACCACTAATACTACACAGGATTAAGGGGAGCCCATCCATCTCAGGGGACTCAGGGCACAAGACTAGGGACAACCTGCACAGAGCTTAAGAAACATGCTAGAGACAATTTAGCGATGCTAATCAGCCTACAATGCATGTCATTGGACTGGGGAGGAAACTAAAGCTCCTGCTGGAAACCCCTAAAAAATGGGCGGGAAGCTAAGCCCCAAACCTGAAGTGTGAGGCAAACATGCTACCCACTAAGCCAACATGCCTTTGAAGGAAATTGTAATTGCAGAAAATATAAATTATATAGCTTATATTATACTAATAATATATAATGCTATTATGAAAATACTATGAAAATATTCTTATAGAGATGCGACCATGTACAAATACGTTACTCTATGCGAATTGTAGATGCACAGTATTGTTAGCTTTCCAGAATAGTGCATAGAGCATCTGATTGAGACACGAGGTGCGAATCGGGACTGGGATTAAGGGTAAGATGTTTTTCAAATATTAGACTTGTGGGAAAAGGAAGGCCATGCTTTTTAACATGCAATACCATTCACAGCATCCTCCTTAGGAAATGCCTGGTCAGGGTCACTATGGTTGAAATAAATTAGGCTTCTCACTGAAATATATTTTGGTGAATAGAACCTGCTACATTTGTTACGAAATATTGTGGGCGGAAGAAAATGCAGAGAAAAATGATCATTTAAAAAAAAAATCTATTAGATAATTATTACCAAGGATGAAGCCAAGTTATGTAGCTGAGCTTGAGGAAATATAAGAATAATTTAATAATTAAAATAAATAAATAAATAAAAACTTCAGGTTTAAATCCAAATGCAGGTATAGATACAAATATTTGAAGTACTAAAGACATACAGATGCAGTTAGTGGCATTGTGTTACACCTATAAATTATAGAATATACAGACACTGGACACTGAGCCTGAAACACCTGGTTTTAGACCACAATTATTTATTTGTGTGGTCTAGGGCCTCCTTTTGCAGCCAAAACAGCATCAATTCGTCTTGGGAATGAAAAATACAAGTCCTGCACAGTGGCCAGAGGGGTTTTGAGCCTCTTTGGAGTTTCTCCACACTGTAACTCTCCCAGACGGGGTGCAGACAGTGATGGTGGCCTCATCAAAGAACAATACATGTTTTACATTGCCTACAGCCTAATATTCTCTGTTGCTGGCACCACTGAAATCAATGTTTGGCATTAGCACAAGTGACCAAGAATTTGGCTATAGCATTCTGACCATGATATTGACCCTGTAGAGCTCCAGGCGAACAGTTTTGGTGGAGGCAGAAGAGTTGAGGTAAGCATTTAATTCTGCAGTGAGTTGGACAGCTGTGGTTTTATATTATATTTATTTATTATATTTATTTATTATATTTTGGATACAATCCAGATTAGTATCCAGACATCTATTTCAGACAGCTTCCTGTTGCATCAGGAAGTTACTCTTGGAGGTTATACGTGGTTGGTCCTTTAAAGTGGCAACATTATCCTGGACACTGTGGCTCTCAATACACCACAAAGACTTGCTGTCCTGGTAACAGATGCACCAGTGAGACACACACCAAAAATTTGTCCTCTTTTGAACTCTGGTATGTCTCCCGTTCTGTTGAGTGGACTGCAATATTTTAAGTACAGCTGTGTTATTTGCTCTGCTAATTAAAATGTCACACTCTGCATAAATCCTCCAGCACCATACTGACCAGGGTTTCAATTTCATTGTCTAACCCCTGTATGTGTGATCTCTACAAATGGCTTTTATTAGAATTAAAAGTGATTTTTGATTGTAAGATAAAACACCTTAATGTGAGTTGAATACCTAAACCTCAAAGTTAAGATCAAAATGTAAAAAATTTTTAGCTTCCAATAAATTTCTATCAGCTGACATTGGCTGAGGTTTAAAAATAAAAAAAAAAGTAATTGGTTATTTGCCACCTGGTCTGTAATTCGCTGAATGAATTCAATGCAGATCAGCCTAACCTGTGAGACTCTTAATAAACCCATTTCGTGGTGGATGAGCATGGATTAGAGCTGACATCGAAAACACAGTTCTGCACAGACCAGGGAGCTTTGAGGGTTTTGTAAGACTTGGGAACATTTTAAATGCTTGAACACATCTATTGGTGGAGGTATTGCATTTGTTTTGGACTTGCAATCACCACTTGAAAAGAACCACGGGATGTTTATAACCTTATCTCCAGAATAGCTTTCTAATAAAGTCTTTTCAGTTAAGAGGGAGTGTCATTTAGGTTTTAATAGCCAAGACTACAATGTGCAGTATTATTTCTAGGACAAACTGCTCTCCTTTACTATTCTCCAAACTACTGCCAAATGAAAATTTTTGGATTTCACATCTTGCCTTTATATCCATATTTTGGTGATCGGTTCATGTTGGAATTTCACTTGACTGCATGAAAAGCCAGGTGCAAAAACACTTTGGACAGACTGTGATTAGATTATGAACGGATGACTCGAGCTACATTCAGAAGGGGTGAGGGACACATCTGTAGTGTAAATGCTAATACTTTCTGGCCCATCATTGATAATATTGAAGGACAGACCATTTTGTTCAGGTTTTGTGATTTTCACAAGGAATCAATCTACGTTCCAAAATAGTCGATACATCCAATTGTGTTTTTTTACACCCAACTATTTGAATTATTAAATGTGTGTAGTTGGGGGGGGGGGGGGTTGTAAACATATGAATTTAATTATAGTTCCAGGGAGCAGCTCAATCCTGAGCTCAGATTACTGTCTGTGAAGAGTTTTGCATGTTCTCCTTTTGTCCATGTGGTTTCCTTTGTGTTCTTCAGTTTCCTCACACCTCACAAGATAAGATAAATTGCATCTAGATGCAATTGTGTGGGTACACATGGTGTCTTGTAATAGACTGGCACCCCTTTCCCTGTCTTGTGCCCAGTGTTCCTGGCATACTCTCTGTAAACCCCTGACCAGGATAACGTAGTTACTGAAGATGAATGAATAAGAAATTTCTATAGGCTATTAAAACAAACACTCACAGCCATATAAACTCTCCACTCAGACACAGCCATTTTATGGTTCTAAATGAGATCTGTTCATTACTGTATGAACGTATTTATGTCAGTGAAACTGTTCACACATTCTCATAATAGCAATATCCTATATATAAGCGAACATGACGTTTTTAGCACCTTGATGAAATAACTATTTAGAGAAACGGCAAGGTTTTTATTACTGCTTCATTAAGAAATAACCTACTGTATGACTCTGCTTTAGAATATTACATCTGCAAAAATGGTCTTAATGTTTCACTTTAATGTAATGTAATACTGTATATATATGTTTCCACAGGGACATACACTATTTTATTTTGGGTATGTACTGAATATTCATCATTGCACTGTTGTTATGCTGTTGAATTTATTACTAATAGAGGGAAGTAAATCATAATAAAGGCATTGCGCACACTAAATAGTTAGGGAGCAACCATAATAATTGAATAGTTTAAAACTACTGTCTGTTGGACATTTTTATAACATTATAGGCTTAATGAGGCATGTCTCTGCATTAATGTGGGACATTCATACAAATCAAATGCAACATTAAAAACAACAAAACTAAATATTGCAAAAGTCCCTATAATGGTAACATTATAGCCATGTGCAATGTGCTCAAGAACATTAGCCGTCTGTCTGTGTGAGCGAACTGTACGTGTTTAAGAGAAATGCTCGAACACCGACATGACAGCACATGCCACACTCTCACCATGCAGAATGTTACCAAAAAACACCAAAAAACCTTCCACTGCCATGCTCATTTATTTTTGTCTGACTGATGATGCGGTTAGCTGCATAAAATCTGCCATGCAGCCTACCATTAATAGTAGCCAATATGTAGGGCCTGAAGCCCTTGTCCTCATAGTTTAATCAGGAAATATAAGTTACATGAGACTGTTTGTGTGTGTTTGTGTGTGTGTGTGTGTAAGTGGCAGCCTGGGAAAACACTTCAGATTTTGAGATTTCATACAACATGCTTCCCTGAACTGAAATATATTTTTCTCACTAGTTCTAGCATTTTACACTCTAACACCCAAAAGAGAAAGGAGAGAAAATTTCATTGCACTGTGACACTAACATGGAATAAATACGATATTAAACAAACATCATCATGAATACTGTCTTTCCTTTGTTCATAGCCAATGCTGTTTTTGTCCACTTAAGCTGATCTTTACAAAAAGCCTTCACACAAAATTTTACCTGCATCATTTTGCTGATATGAATATAAATAAATAAATATATATATATATATTGACATCTGTCTGGTATTCCCAGAGCACCACAGATATTTACGTAACCTTTTGAGCTGATATTAAGGTAGTAGTGTTAAGGCTGTTTGAGTGACATTGCTTTCTTGTCATGACATACCATCACAAATACTCTGAAATACAATAACAAAGCATACATGAGTGATTACCCATCTCAAAGCGTGTACTAATACCTGGTTTAAATAGACTGTTTAAGAACAATCTGATTCACCTAAATACAATATAGCCCACTGCGAGTTCTTTCATCACAAGCATTTAACACACAGCAAAGCTAAACCCCTCCTAAGGCATGTTACACATAGAGATTAAAATCCTTAAACATGCTAACACAAGTGCTTGACCAGATTTCAGGCCATATGGATGTTAGAAAGATTTTGCTGAACATGATCAAAAATGCTCCATAGAAAAAGAATACTGCACATTCCCTTAGGTATATCTGTAATTGCTTGGTTTGGTGCAAATGTGTTAAAATTTCACCCCCAGACCCTGGAGTGTTTTGTATAAAGCTTCACACTTTACCTCTTAGTGAACCACATGGTGTGATAATTAATTGATGTAAACTCATTTTAAATGCTTATTTTCCCCACTGCAGTTTCTCAAGCCTAACAGCAAGCACAGCTTCGGGAGCTTGATGCTGACAACCACATTGAGGTTGAAGTCAGTCATTGTATGAACACAGATTTGCCATACAACATTACTGATCTATGATAATTTGCTCCATTTATTTTCCCTTCTCTTAAACCTAATGATGTGATTAGACCAACTGAATTGGTTAAAAATGAACCTAGTTTGTGGGATAAGCTTCAGATTCACCATGATCCTGAGCAGAATAATACACTTACTGACGATGGATGGATGGATGGATGGATGGGTTGATTGATAGATGGACATTATTTATAATTACACTCTCCTGCGTCAACCAGATGAGGATGGGTTCTCTTTTGAGTCTGGTTCCTCTCAAGGTTTCTTCCTTACATCATCTCATGGAGTTTTTCCTTGCCACCTTTGCCTCAGGCCTGCTTATTAGGGATAAATATAAATTTCATTTCAAACTCTTTCATTTCTATTCTGATTTTTTATATTTCTGTAATGAGACAATGTCAATTGTAATATGTGCTAAATAAATACAGCTGAATTGAATTAATTGAAACAATAATGTTCAGCAAACTTGGTTTTCAACTTCATTTCTCCCAATATTAACCCCAACATACATTTATCTTCAATAATCATCCTGGATCCAGGGCCAATCCCAGAAAGACTGCAGAACACACTGCGCACATTCATTCATTTACATCGAAGTGGAATTTACAGTCAACCTACCTGCATGTTTTTGAACAGTGGAAGGAAACCTGGAGGACCTGGAGAAATCCCACACAGAAACCGAGAGAACATGTGCCCATACGGTAAACTGAGCTCATGATCGATTCAGGGACCCTATGAGGTTTCTAGCCATGACATCAAATGCTCATGCTCAGTTAGAAATCTGAAACACACTATAACGCAATGTGTGTCTACTGACCCCATGTGCCTTAGCCATGAAACAGCAGCAGGGGGAAAATCAATAACTAACATGTTGAATTGGAGCTTACGCTTTATTTGTAATGTCCCACATCTCTCCTGTAGCATTAAAGATGCAGAAAGGAAGGTGAATTTAATTTCAATTCATTTCATTTCGAGATGCTGCTGTGTATGAACTGAAACATAACTCCCTTACAGGGTAACAATTATACATATGGACGATCACAATGAAAAACATTAGACTATGACCAAAAACAAGTTTGTCAAATACAAACAAGGCCAAGAGGCAATCCGCTTCAAAAATACAAGGCAAAGGTCCAACAAACACCAATCAGCATGAAACAGAGGCTCAGAACCTACTTGACAAAGACAAGTTCATTCATTTCAACTGTTTAAAATCTCCTAAAGCCAAATAAAAATGTTACAGGAAGTGTTAGAGTTCTGGTGACAGCAACCTCCGCTGGCAGGGAGGGGAAGTACAGCCACACAAAATGTGCTACAATTAATCCCAGATTAACATGGGGTCAGCTCAGATATTGTCTAACATTTTGTGCAATTAATAATACACAACAAAACTGTTTCAATATCCCTGTGCCCACTCCAATTATTTATTTCATTCTTTATCTGTTTGAAATCTGATATTGTCTTCTGCTGCTGTAGTCTTTTCACCTCAAGGTTTGAGATGATGTGCATTCTGAGATGCTTTTCTGCTCACCACGGTTGTAAAGAGTGTTAAGTTCATATGGCCATGATGTCAGCTTAAACCAGTGGTCATTAACTGAGGCTCTTGCCCTGTATATGCATGAGTTCAGCTGTTGTGATGCTCAACATGTTTGTCTGTTTGGATTATTACAGGAATGTACAGGTGTCCATGTGTTCCTGTTAAGATAGCTCCCTACTTTAGAGTGTAGATTAGAGTGTATACACTTCACCAATCTGACCCCAAAAGTTTGCATTGGGTCAATTTAAAACAAGACGGACTCTGTGCAAAAGAACAAACCTCGATTTTTCAGGCTCATAAAAGGTTTTATCACCCTGTTGTTTTCTTAATGTTGCCAAAAAGCTACAGATATTTACTGATACACTATGATCCTTCCAAAATCACATTAAACCAGAACCATACATAATCGCTTGATTTCTGTGAAGAAAAAGGTTAAGCTTTTTCTGTTTGTAAAATGTCTTCCAGTGGCTTGACAATCTCTAAAGACATTCACTAAACCTAACAAAATCATTCAGGTAAATTAACACTCAAATTAATAAAATGTAAATAATGAAATTGCTGGTGAGTACAGGAAGTAATTAGAGCTTTTGTAAATGTTTTCCCTCTACACTTACTGAACAGTTTGCTAGAGTTATGCTTTTGATACCTTATTGGTGTAGAGCTAAGAGCCTGGAGCTCATATTTTCTCATTTATGGTGTGTGTTATTCATCCTTTAGCACTTTTTCAGTCAGGTTCTGCCTACTTTCTGCAGGACTGTGAGGGCTGCACGGCAATCACATCCTTCAAGCAAGGAAATCGAAAGGATATGAGAGTCATGAGACAAGGGGAAGGAGGGTTGGCTTTCAGGGTGTCGGTTAATATCGGAAAATCAAAACAGCTGGGTCACTGTCAGTCATTCCAGCTTCAAATGTCGACTGGATTATCTACCATTTTTCTGACACGTGGGCTAGAGAAACAGGATAACATAAATGACTTGTCAATGCAATTAACTGGTAACTTAGTGTATGTATAAATAAAAAAAATTAAAAAGTGTTCAGACATGTTGGAAAGTACACAAATATTTAAAAAATTAAAACACATCAGAAAAATACCAGATCTAATTTGTCACTGATTTAATGATTCGGGAATCCCGAAAGGCAGGAAGATGTCCATAAAGCTGTGGCTTTTTTCAGTCGGACTGCAGGGCCTTGAGGACGGACTGGGGAACTCTGCTGGTGTAAAACTGATGATCCCTCAGTGTGGCTAACACACCAGCTGAGTTCATGTGCTTCACATCGGCGTCGTATCGGTAAGCGTTCCCGTGCATGTCCGTCAGCTTTCCTTTGGGGTAGCCAACGAGTAAGCTTTATGACATACCACTCTTTTAACCTTTAGGTATTATGAAATAAAACAGAATAAAACACAAAGAGAAATGTTGCATTACCTCCAACAGCATGCAGAATGGCTTCAGTTGCACACGTGTCCCACTTCTTACAGCCTGGACTGGCAAACACATACGCAGATGCTTTTCCCTCCACCAGCTGAATGATCTGTGAAGGAAAAGCACAGGAGGTAACACTGATCTTATCAATACACAGGGAGAGAGTCTGTGTAAAAATGAATGGGTTTGGTTATTAGCTTGCGGAATGGAAATATTAGAATGTAGTAACACTGATCTTTCCATGTCTTTTGGCATTTGTGGTAAATGTGTGTCTGATCTTAACCTTAAATTCAAATCAGTAATCACAAATCTTTTATTAAATGATTTAAGACATGTATCGAAGCATTATTTTTTTTAGCTTGAGGTGCATAGAAACATATACAACAAATAGCAGACTAACCAGGGTTAAACAATTAACTGCAATTTGAATTTAACATATATATATTTTTTTATTTTACACTAATTGAGCTGGCAGTATCAAGCAGCTCTAGCTCTTATATCTAAGCACTTCAGGTTAATTATGCTTAAATCCTCATTTCTGTCAATCACTGAATGATGGATGAGTTTTATTGCTATGGTTTGCATCACCTGCTTGTATGTTATGTTTATACTTTGAGGATGTTAGATGAGAAGAAAAATGCAATCCTACAGGATTAAACTGGCCTTTCTCATGAGTAGAGGTCTGAAATTTCCTTCTCCAGAAGGTATGATGCACATCTCAGTATGAACACAGTTTTTAGATTTCACAACTTATCCAATATGATTTGGTTCAACCCTGATATGATTCGATTGAGTTCCAAGCCAATCTCTCTCTCTCTCTCTCTTTCACACACACACACACACACACACTCAGGGGAATGTTGTACATCTGTTGCTGTGTGCATTGATTTTCAATGAACTTTTAACCTTTTTTCCCTTTCCTGTAGTAAATTGACACAGTTGCACCAGACATGTTTTTTTTTTCAAGTTTTTAATCTGTTTTTATTTTTAATTCTTATTATTTTAATGTGCAGCTGCATGTTTAAAGCCTCAAACTTTATATTCACACATGCTGCAACATAATTGTCATTTTCTATATAAACCCATTACACAAGGTGTTTATATCACAAACAAACCGCAGGGGGAGAAAAAAATCTAATCACTTGTGCTGTTCATTTAAACCTCCCCAGTGTGAGAGTATACCCTCAGTATAATGCAGAATCCTTAATCAGGCCCAAAAATCACCAGGGTCATGTGACCTTCACCTAAACAAAAACACTTAGAAGGTTCATCTTAAAACTGATCTTGAAATTCAGCCCAATCTCCCGGTAACAGTAATGTTTGAAAGTATTTACGATTATAAACAAGATGACCCGCTGTCTTGAGTTTTGAATATGAAATTGATATCATAGGCAGTATAGATTGTATGCTTTAAGGTGATTTGTGTCTTGTGTACGGATCAATGATATCACTCAACATCACCTTTGCTCACGGTAAAATAATAATTAATTAATTAATTAATTAATGAATAAATAAATAAATAAATAAAAACAGCGGAACCCTGGCATATGAATGCCCTCCTTTATGAATTTTAACCTTCAAGAATTGAAATTTTGCAAGAAATTTGCATCGGCATACGAAGCATTTTCAGCATACGAACGAACCAAACGGAACCGAACACCGGATAAGTTGCGTGTACATCTGGCAGCCGTTCAAAACTTGTTTGCATCAGTGGAAAGCCAAGAGAAGCCAACTGAAGTGAGATATTGAATATTACGATTTTTTTTTTTCAGTCAGCAAAAGCTGTTTCGAAAGAGCCAACCCACGATACCAATGTTGCTTTCAGGATGTGTTCAAAAGCTAGGTGATTTTTTTGTTGACAGATTGGTGGCATGGGTGGTCTGTTCTATTTTTAGCCCAAGCCTGATGGCATGACTTCCTGTAAGGACCATCGACATGGAATGCTTGGCTTGGGTCAGTTCTTTGTAAGCAGCCATACAGTTTACATACACTTCGTATTGGTGATATTTTTGGGTTGCTGGAACGGATTTTCTGCTTTACATTCTTTCTTACGTAAAAATTTGTTTAGCAAATTTTCCCCTTAAAAACTCTCCAGATGAAATTTAACCCTCCAGAACGAATTTAATTTGTATGCCGAAGAAGAAGAAGAAGACGAAGAAGAAGAAGAAGAAGAAGAAGCCTTGTCACATACCTTATTTCCAGCTCCTCCCACTCTGATGACATCATGAGGATCCATGGCCTGGACAGCATCAGTAACAAGTTTATTGCTGTGAGAGCGAGTGGTGGTGATGATGCGTCTCCCTTCTGGGGCTCCCTGTAGCTCGAACCCGAAGGCTCCCAAACCCAACATTCCCCAGATTGTTCGGCCCAAAGTGGCACCCGCACCGGCCTGAAATTTCACATTGCACACACACATAACTAAACCTAAAAACACTCAGAGACATCACACAAACATACACCCTGATAGAATAGCAATGGATGTCTACAGATACAGATCGTTTGATGTATTGACTTATGAATGTTTTGGACAATATGGACCATTGGTACTACAGTGTGTGTAACAGCCAGACCTGGTAGTTGTAGAAGGGCTGATTGATCACACCAGCGATTGCTTTTCCTTTATAAGCGATGCCTATCAACACAGTCACATGATCCAGGAGCCCTGAAAACACACACACACACACACACACACACACACACACACACACATCTCTGATAAGACACTCCACATGACTTGGTTTTAAAATAGCTTTTCCTTTTCATAAAAATTTCTTCTTCTTAGAGTATCTAATATATACCGTATCAAACGATCTTATGAACAATTCTGGGCTGTTTTGAGGATGTTTATTAGTGATACCTCAGATAAAGGACAATGTGTTTCTACAGTTGAAAAGGTGTGGTTTTTACGGCTTTGTTAAATTGTTTTCATGCTTTAGGTGCAAAAGTACAACAGGTCAGCTGAGTCATCATAACTTTATATTCTGTCAATCAAATTGGCAATTCCAGTAAAAATGTATAAGTAAGGTAAACCAGTGACATAGAAAAAAATATTTGTGGGTAAGGAAATAAATATTTCAGATCTGCTTACTATAAAAACAGATGACCTTGCTTCTTGGGATTATTTTTGCTTAAGAATGAGATGCACAATTTAACATTATTTATGGGATAAAATGCATAGTGTAGCACTACTGCTGAGACTGATTCTGTCAGTATAACAATTAGCTCCAATTCTGGCTTGTGCAATATGACAATTTCATCACTCCTACATTAGATTACGTTGCCATGGTATCTGTTGACATTTATCCAGATTATTATGATGATATTATCAGAATATGCTAGTGTTAGAGGGTACTGGGTTAATGCTTATGCAATTGAAATATAAATGCAACTATCAAAACGTTTTAGCATTTCATTTCAGTATTCTGGGCTGTAAAAAGTGTAAATATATAAAATGTATTTCAAGCCTCAGGTTTGTTCTTTAAAAAGCAGGATTTTTGCACCATAAATTAACGATAAATAGCTCTTCTAATATTTTAGGCACACAGATGCATGAAATCAGTAGCAACATCCACTGATACTGAAATATGTAAAATACACAAAGAGCTGCTGGATTAGAGAGACTGAGAAATGGAGCAGGTCAGAAACTTAAAAACACTACTAGCTAGTAATTCGATATGTCACTCTTCAGGGTTTAAAGGAAACAAACAGTGATATATTTGAAGATTTACACACCGATTCAAGTGTGCACCTGCTGAACAATACACTCATTTGACATGCTAGGAGGAGAAGTTGATAAGGGCGTGGTAAAGCCAGGATTGGAAAGAAGAACAGATTATGGATTAGCATACTTGTTGGAGATCTGTGGGCCTGGAGCCAGTTCACACAGACAACTGGACTGTTCAATATGTATGCAGCTGAATCACAGATACAGAGATGAAGAGAGAGGGAGGGAGAGAGAAAGAGATGGAACAAAGTGAGAGAGAGAGCGAGAGAGAGAGAGAGAGGGGGATAGAGAGAGAAAGAAAGAGAGAGAGATTAAAAGGGGCTAGTGGATCAGTGTAAGACAATATGACTGTATGAAACAAAAGTCAAGTCCCTAGGGAATGAAGAAATGAAAAGAGAGAAAACGGCAAGTGTGAGAATTATAACTTCTGTTCAAAATATAATGCCCTGTTTTGACCTTTACTAAAAACTTCACTACTACAATATATGGTATTATACCAGAGTGCTGCTAAATTCTCCAATCTGATTGGTCAGGTGTTGATTAGATTTCTATAACAGCAGCTATGACAGTAATGTCTTTGGCAGCTAAACCTCAGGTTTATATTAATGCATGTTTTTAATTGTTTCTGTAGTAACACCTCATTTCACAGGAACTTGTATTGTGGATGCTCCACATAATTGAACTGAAATGTGCTGCTATTTAATTTTTAATGATCTTCTTTAAAGAGATATTTTAACATTTACCATATTTTGAGGATCAGTGTTTGAGTAAAAGTTGGCAAGTTTGGGAGAGGTGCTCTTCACACTGAGCACATTTTCTGGGGTCTGAATCAGAGTGTGATTGTTCTCTGTGCCCCTGCAGCGTTGGTCTGGTTTCAGACTCACTCGATTTTTTTTAATCAAACTGAGTGAGTTGGCTTCTTATCTTAAGCATGCATGAAGAACATAATGCAACTTTTTAAATAATTATTCTTATTATTTTGGTGATTATTGTGCTTTTGTGTCCCACAGTGTTTCCATGCCACTCATGCTACACATGTTGTTGAAACAAATGATGGACGGACACATGCAGGCTACATAACTTCCTCAACAAGTGTGGACCTGAGTACAAGTTCCAATGCAACCCGAACCAACACACCCCTACAGGTCTCAGGTTCAGTACAATGATGCGCTTCCTGGTCTACATGACAGCTTTCACATTACTAATTTTTCATGCAGGCACTGCTCTGTTTCAGACTGACCTGCCAGTGTAAAATTCCCCGGTATCTTGTTGCATCTCTGTCTTATTAACACCAAGAGGGAGTGACAGAAGAGGGGGAGGAACTGGAGGTTGTGAGGGAATTATAGCTGCTATAAGGTATGTAATAAAAAGAACTTGACTCCTGATTGTACCTCAGTATTAAACATGCTTGTAAATGTAGAAACAGGAATAAAATGCTTATTGGTGTTTTACCCTGTTGTTAACCATTTTATTATATCGCCACTCCTTGTCATGTTTTATTCTGTACATATCCAGCATGCACTTTATTGGTAGCATTCAAGTCCAAACACTGACACTCCCTACATCTTCGTTTAGACTGCCTGAGCATTTTTTCTTTTCACTCACTCACTTATAGTAACCACTTTATCCTTGTCAGAGTTGCTCTGAATCTGGAGAAAATCCTGGGAAAATTGGGCATGAGGCAAAAACACACCTTGGATGGGACTCCAATCCATGGCAGGACACCATGCTTACACACTCTAATTCACACACACACACACACACACACACACACATGCACTGATTCCCACAAACACACTCATTCACACACACACGCTAATTCACCTGTGGCCAATTTTATCCAATTCATCTACTGGGAGTTGGGAAATTACCAGTGTGGAACCCTACAGAGACCTGAGTACCACATCACCCCCTGTTTCAAGGTTTTAACATCAGTAGAAGCCTTCAACACTCTTTATACTGCATCTTAACACCCTTACATTACAAGCTGGTATGTAATGAAGAATACAAGAAAACTAGGAGACATGGACTGTGCCGTATACAAAGGAGTTTATGTGAGCCATGATGTACATGTCGGATGGAGACGATGGGACGCTCTTACCTTCCGTATATTCTTTAGTGCCATCTAGAGGATCAACCCACACAACCAGCTGAAAGACAGAAACATAGAGTACTTTAAGTTCACACAGAGACTTCACAGCTAGGCTCTGGGACTTTCAAGACCTTTTAAAATCTTTAAGAAAGAAAGGCAACCTTATCTACCCTTTCTTAAATGAAAAATTAACAGATTAATACTTTTTAAATTGTCTTTTTAATAGATGGTTTTCCAGGATTGTGCA
Source organism: Hemibagrus wyckioides (assembly GCF_019097595.1). Lineage (NCBI taxonomy): Eukaryota > Metazoa > Chordata > Actinopteri > Siluriformes > Bagridae > Hemibagrus > Hemibagrus wyckioides. The sequence continues at coordinate 9,808,866 of NC_080734.1, read as the reverse complement.
GTACACAAGATACGGAATGTGACCGTCACCATAATTCTTCCAGGTTCTGTGTAAAGTGGGCGGAGCTAATCTCAGATAAATCTTCCACTCACAAAGACTGATACTGTTCCAAGTTTTCATTAAACATTCACTTCAACTGTAGGTAAGGAAAACCTAGTGATCTGTCAGTGAGTCTCCGAGACGGTGTTGAAACAGAGACTCACCAGATTTCTGTCTGTGATAATGAAACTATTTTATATGAATAACGTATTTTACATGCTTTGGATTGAGATTTACAAATTCTTTTCATGATTTTACCTCCTCCTCCTTTAACTTGCTGTATTCATCAGGACAAGGCTTTTGTAATATTCCTTCATGCTGGCCGGTCTCAATCAGGTCCTCTTCCACTGCCTCAGCTGGCAGATCCTAAATGGAAGGTATGTTAGCAGTGCAGGAAGAAACAGCAGCAGTGAGTGAGAATAACACAGGTCAGGAGGTCTCAAACAAATGAACAGAACTGCTCAGATTATTAGATTAGAATAATATTAGATACTCAGGTTAGTTACTCAAACACGTATCACAACGTTCAACCCTATGTAGCCAATAACTATATAATAACAACATTATATACAGGGGGAAAAAAGCACAGTTTTTATTTAGATAGTCTGATCTCAAAAATATGCAAATCATATTAAATAAATTTTATATATATTTTTTATCATCTGCAGCAGGGCTAGGCAATACGATGATGTAACATCAATGCTGTGATCAATTGCATTACACTTTTCTGAAATATTGCATCAGAATTTTATAACAATTACAAAAGGAAGAGATGCTGACAGATAAAATATACTATTTCTTGCACCGTATCTATTATTGTCTTGTACTTCTTGTTTATTCATTGCTATTTTTTCACTACATTCTCTTTTATGAAGTAACTTTCCACTATTTTGAACTACATGTTCCCAGAATTTCACTGTAGTCACTTGTGATGTTGCTCTGATGCCTTGGAGAAGACTTTCATTCTACTGTACATTTCTGTATATTAGAATGACAGAAAACCTCCCTAATCTAATCCAGTCTAATCTAATCTTATCAGTAGCTGATTTTACAGCTCCATTTTAAGTTTATTGCTTTAACTGCAATATTTGCTCTTTAAAAGCTAGTTTTTCTGCTCAAACTAGTAGCCCAGAGTAACAGCACACCATCACTGTAATGCATTGTAAGTGCGTGACTTGTGTTGTTAATAACCATTTGCAGTGTGTAGTAAACTCTCTATTTACACAGCTGAAGTAAAAACACACACACACCTCTTCGCCAATGATGGTGATTTTAGGGAAGCTCTTCGAGAGAGAGGCGCATATACTCTTCTGAGCGAGTCGGTCGGCCAGTGTCTGTAGGTCATCAACTCCTGTCTAAGACAAGAAAATACAAAGCGGATAAAGATCAGGATTCAGTCAGGAACATACAGTACGACTGAACACACTTTAACAAACTAGGAGTTAGTTCTACAGCCACCCTAAGAGTATTCACACATACTACAGTTATACTAAGAGTCATACTGAGGCAAAAGGGCGTATTCAAAGATTATTTCAATTCACAGAAGGACATGACAAAAACAACAAAACAAGTACTCAAGATGGGCAGAACGATTAAAAGAAAAGATATGTCTTTTCTGCAGCCAGTCTGTTTATTTTAATGTAAATTAGTAATATGTTTACTCTTATATGTGTACTCTTATATAGTTTACTCTTATTTCTAGGTTTTATTCTAAGAAAAAAATATTCTAAAAGAAATACAAATGTGAAATAAAAAAAGGCATTTAAAGAATGCCAATAAATGGAGTCACTACTGTATATAAAAGTTTAGGATACAAAAAAAACAAAAAAAAAACATGTCTGCTGAGACTGCAGTCAATAATATATATATATATATTTAATATAGTCAATATTTGTCAGTTTTTATAAATTACTGCTACACTGTTAGAAGTTCTTTACATAAAACATTATGGAAAAAATGTAATATTTATACAATTATAGGACATATTAGATTAGATAAATTTTTACTGTCATTGTGCAAAGAGTATGTACAAAGCCAATGGGCATCTAATCAAAAGTGCATTAGTCGTATATACACAGCTATGGATGTCAATATATACAGGGAAGTGGAGGTCTTATGTGCAGGAGTTGCATTAGGTACAAATATGGATATACACTACTCATAAAATATTAAGGATATTCGGCTTTCGGGTGAAATTTCAGGATGCACCTAAAATGCACTTTAACCTCTACAGGTGAACTTAATTTGACCTTCTCTACACTTTTGAATGCACATGTCCAACTGTTCAGTGTTTCAGCACTTTTTGCATAACTTGCTGTTCTCTAACAAGGTGCTTAACGGCAAAATTCACAACTGGTGTTTGATCCATGAATCAACCAATAAATTTTCTGGTTCAATTAGAATTGGTATTTAAACAGTCCTCTTCATCATGCTGTTCACATTTTGACATCATGAGACCAAGACCACACCTAACAATTGATCAACAGTACCTCGCCATTGCGAGGCTTCAAACAGGATGTTCTCAGAGGGAAGTGGCCACTGAGCTTAGAGTGTCAGAGTGTCATCAGCAGGTTGCGAGAGAGATACAGAGAGACTGAAGTGCAGAAAGGCAGAGAAGTGGACGTCCTTTGGCCACATCCCACGTTGATGACCGCTTCATTGTGAACAGTGCCCTGCGGAACCGGATGATGAATGCCACTCAACTCCAGGCACATTTAAGGGAGGTAAGAGGCACCCAAGTGTCACGTCAGACCCGTACTTCGAAACCGTTTACATCAGCGTGGTCTGCGTGCTAGACGACCTGCAAGGGTACCTGACCACACCACCAGGCACAGGCGTCATCGTCTTGCATGGGCCAGCTGGACGAGGAACCAGTGGGCCTCAGTGCTGTTCTCTGATGAAAGTCGATTCACGTTGAGTAGAAATGATGGCCGCCAACGATGCTGGAGACGTCAAGGAGAGCGCTATGCATCAGCCACTGTTGTGGTGGTGTTACAGTCTGGGCAGGTGTGTCTACTCAATACAGAACTGCCCTACATCTTGTGAATGTTACAGTGACAAGCCAATACTACCTGAATAACATCATTAATCCAGTCATTGTGCCCCTGCATGAACAACACAGGCCTAATTTCATCTTTATGGACGACAATGCTCCAGCTCATCGAGGTTGCATCATCAAGCTCATAACCCTGCACCCCAGAACCTCAATGACCTGAGGGCCGCCCTTCAAGAAGAGTGGAATGCCATGCCTCAGCAGACAATAAGTCGACTCGTGAACAGCATGAGACGTCGTTGTCAAGCTGTAATTGATGGTCAAGGGCACATTACAAATTATTGAGACATTTTTTGTTGTGGTATACCCACCACTGTTGTTGGCTTTTGTTTCAATAAATTGTTTGAGATGAGGAAGTCACCATTGCATGCTTCTACTTAAATGCCACCCTAAGAGTATTCACACATACTACAGTTATACTAAGAGGCATACTGAGGCAAAAGGGCGTATTCAAAGATTATTTCAATTCACAAAAGGACATGACAAAAACAACAAAACAAGTACTCAAGATGGGCAGAACGATTAAAAGAAAAGATATGTCTTTTCTGCAGCCAGTCTGTTTATTTTAATGTAAATTAGTAATATGTTTACTCTTATATGTGTACTCTTATATAGTTTACTCTTATTTCTAGGTTTTATTCTAAGAAAAAAATATTCTAAAAGAAATACAAATGTGAAATAAAAAAAGGCATTTAAAGAATGCCAATAAATGGAGTCACTACTGTATATAAAAGTTTTGGATACAAAAAAAAACAAAAAAAAAACATGTCTGCTGAGACTGCAGTCAATATATATATATATATATATTTAATATAGTCAATATTTGTCAGTTTTTATAAATTACTGCTACACTGTTAGAAGTTCTTTACATAAAACATTATGGAAAAAATGTAATATTTATACAATTATAGGACATATTAGATTAGATAAATTTTTACTGTCATTGTGCAAAGAGTATGTACAAAGCCAATGGGCATCTAATCAAAAGTGCATTAGTCGTATATACACAGCTATGGATGTCAATATATACAGGGAAGTGGAGGTCTTATGTGCAGGAGTTGCATTAGGTACAAATATGGATATACACTACTCATAAAATATTAAGGATATTCGGCTTTCGGGTGAAATTTCAGGATGCACCTAAAATGCACTTTAACCTCTACAGGTGAACTAAATTTGACCTTCTCTACACTTTTGAATGCACATGTCCAACTGTTCAGTGTTTCAGCACTTTTTGCATAACTTGCTGTTCTCTAACAAGGTGCTTAACGGCAAAATTCACAACTGGTGTTTGATCCATGAATCAACCAATAAATTTTCTGGTTCAATTAGAATTGGTAGTTAAACAGTCCTCTTCATCATGCTGTTCACATTTTGACATCATGAGACCAAGACCACACCTAACAATTGATCAACAGTACCTCGCCATTGCGAGGCTTCAAACAGGATGTTCTCAGAGGGAAGTGGCCACTGAGCTTAGAGTGTCAGAGTGTCATCAGCAGGTTGCGAGAGAGATACAGAGAGACTGAAGTGCAGAAAGGCAGAGAAGTGGACGTCCTTTGGCCACATCCCACGTTGATGACCGCTTCATTGTGAACAGTGCCCTGCGGAACCGGATGATGAATGCCACTCAACTCCAGGCACATTTAAGGGAGGTAAGAGGCACCCAAGTGTCACGTCAGACCCGTACTTCGAAACCGTTTACATCAACGTGGTCTGCGTGCTAGACGACCTGCAAGGGTACCTGACCACACCACCAGGCACAGGCGTCATCGTCTTGCATGGGCCAGCTGGACGAGGAACCAGTGGGCCTCAGTGCTGTTCTCTGATGAAAGTCGATTCACGTTGAGTAGAAATGATGGCCGCCAACGATGTTGGAGACGTCAAGGAGAGCGCTATGCATCAGCCACTGTTGTGGTGGTGTTACAGTCTGGGCAGGTGTGTCTACTCAATACAGAACTGCCCTACATCTTGTGAATGGTACAGTGACAAGCCAATACTACCTGAATAACATCATTAATCCGGTCATTGTGCCCCTGCATGAACAACACAGGCCTAATTTCATCTTTATGGACGACAATGCTCCAGCTCATCGAGGTTGCATCATCAAGCTCGTAACCCTGCACCCCAGAACCTCAATGACCTGAGGGCCGCCCTTCAAGAAGAGTGGAATGCCATGCCTCAGCAGACAATAAGTCGACTCGTGAACAGCATGAGACGTCGTTGTCAAGCTGTAATTGATGGTCAAGGGCACATTACAAATTATTGAGACATTTTTTGTTGTGGTATACCCACCACTGTTGTTGGCTTTTGTTTCAATAAATTGTTTGAGATGAGGAAATCACCATTGCATGCTTCTACTTAAATGCCCTACTTTCATGATA